>NW_020174057.1:759405-801814 GCF_003031525.2 Neophocaena asiaeorientalis asiaeorientalis
CAGGCCACGTACCTGCTGGGAACTGTAATAAACCTTGTTCCTCAAAGTTCCCTGATGGTTTTTGCCATCATAATAATAACCAAAGGGCCAGTCCAGCCACAACATTTTATACATGTATACACATATATACATATGGACACAAATATATATATATATGTAAATACCCCCATACACACATATATATACAAAAATATATATAAACCAAACACACACACACACCAAAAAAAGAAACCTAGCCCACAACCTCATACTTTTTCACTTGGGAAAGTCTATAGATAGATCTCCAAACAACTTCTAGTAATTGTGAACATAAACAAAGAGAAACTTCACTGGTATTATATAAAGGAAGTGTAACAAAATTTTAAGAGATTTTATAAAATGCTTCTCATGCTGGCAATCACAGAGTGATCCTATGACTTAGAAATGTAAAAGGGTCAGCCATAACAAAGGTTTTCCTTCCTTTCTGATTCCTTTCTTGGTAAGGATGACCTATGCTTTGCCCCATGCCTGTTGCTCTCTAATTCTGCTTCAAAGATGAATCAGCTTTCCCAAGAATTTCCTCTTTAAGGATTGCCAAACAAATTGAATTGGGTCTTATCTCACTTTTATGAAACCATGAGATTATTTATGCAAATTAAACAATGCATGAAACAAAGAACCTCCAATAACCATGAACTGCATGCCAATCTAAGTGAAATACACAGTAAATACCTACATGCTAAAAAGTGTTTTTCACAGTGAAGACTGCATCCTTTGACAGTATTCTTTTGCTGCCCATTTTTAATCCACTTAGATTTCTGGAATAACTGTGTTCTGACTTCTGACCTTCTTCACGCATCTCAACAGAACTGCCTTCATCCTCTCTGCGGCCTACATACTCTCATAGAAAAAACCCTTAGCACTAAGGGTTTAAAATGTGGATGTACACATTTTAATCGATGGCCAAGATTTGAAAAGGGCAATTTTATGCTCATTCTGTCTCCATCTCTAGAAGAAGGGATGGGAAAGATTTACATACTGCTTAACTCTGGTACAAAGGACTTTTATGCAATAATTTCGTTTTGTTCAGCTCCAAGTCTTAACAAGGTCAGATTCTCCAACAATTGGCTGTAAGGTTATGTAGGACATAACATGTTAGGTTTTATACCCTGCACTCCCACCCCATAATCTGTGTCTATGTCACAAGAATAATTGGGAGTCAAACAAGGCTGATAATTGTACATGCTATCATGCCCCAGGTAAACAGCTTTGCAATTGGAAGTTTCCAAAGGACTGCTTTTATGTTCTCTTCTCCCTCTGCTCCAACACAGGTTTTAAGAGATTGGAAATCCAAGTTGCCTGGTTTGATTTAACCTAATGCTTGCGTTGTTTGTTTAATTATCCCAAATCGTGATGGAGGGTGAATTTCTGGTGTGGGAGGAGAAGGAACAAGGTATCACTGACAGAATATTGCTGTGCACCCACTGCTCTCACCTTTCTTCCCCTACATAAATAGCTCTTGGGCCTGGGAGGTCCTTCTGACCTACAGGGGAGGCTTCCAGAATCCCTTTACTGTGACAGTTAATGAGCCTCATCTCCAGAAAACACACACAACAAACTGTTACAGATTTTAAAAGATGCTCTTATCCTCATGCAAATGCAGAACAGCACAGCTTTCATGAAAAATGGCACTAAGGAAAAGAACCCACCAGCAAAACAAAGTAAGGCAATGCCCAACAACCCACAGCCAACAAGCAAGGAAGCCTGCTGGTGGTTCCTGCTACCCTTCCAATGGTCAGGGTCTGTGCTAAATTAAAGTTTATCTTGGGTACTTGTACATCCACAATTGTATCCCACCTCTGTGTGTGTGGCAGCCTCCTACTCTCCCTGGCTAACCAGGATTCCCATTTTGATGTCCAAGTTTTCCCATTTTTCTCTTTGCAATAAAAAATTATCTGTCCTTCTTCCCATTCCATCCAGGCCCTTGCGACATGCTCACGCACTGAGCCAGGATACTGATCACTGGTAAGTGCTTCATGTGGTCCCCCTTGCTAAGATACATGACTCTTTTTTAAAGGAGCCTCTAATAGCTTTACCCAAAGACATAAGCAATGTAGACATTCCAGATAACCTAGAGTGATGCACCTGACAGAGGAAGAAGGGTGTTTACTGATGTCTCTCAGATCATCCCTTATACCCTTGTACTGCATAAAGGATGCCCAGGCAAGAGGCATTGCTGTGCTCTTCATATGCACCAAGGCCAAACCCATACACACCCACTGTTGAGATTCTACGAGGATAAGGCCTGAAGCAAGGCAGAGCGCGAACAAACAAAACAGAGCGGTGACTGCTCGACTGCTCGTTATTATCTGCTCCATATGTGCCTCATTAAATTAAATTAAGAGGTACGAATTGTGCCAGACTTCCTTAGAAATTGTCACACAGCACAAATATCACACATGCTACAGTACAGCAGAAAATCCTGCCGATTACTCCCTGGGTGACCTCTGCCAGGCAAATACCTACTCTAAACCTCAGGCTCCCCAAACATGAACCAGAGACACAATACCAGCTATACCGGGCTGTTATGAGGAATAAATGAGATGGTGCCTATGAAAGTAGCAAGTCCACGGCCTGGCACACAGGCACACCCAACAAACGCTCTTCTTCATCTTTACCCCAACTTTCTAAAACCCTTTTTATGTAAACTTGGATACTCGTAAAAGCCCCTATTTTCCTCTTTTCCGTAACTACTCACTCTCCTCCTTGTACTATTTGCCCTGCCTCTTGAGAAGACCAATCCCAGGCTGTTTCACTGGGTCCTTCTCACACTGGTCACGGCAGCAGATGTGGAAGACCTCATGTGAGCTGCTCACACTTCGTCAACAAGAAGCTCTCCAGGAAATATCTCCTGGCCCTGCACGTGGCACGTGTTGGCTCTACCAGAGCAAGAACAACACTTGGTCCACCCAAAGCTTCCAGCCCAACTGAGAAAACTGCTAAACCTATGAAACTGTTATAAGACAATGTGAGGCTACATTTTTAGTGTGTACTGGGCTAATAATAATAAAAATAGCTGAAGTAATGAGTGCTTACGATGAGCCAGGCAATAAGTTACATAACTACATCTACATTTATACTGTTATTCCCATTAGATCAGGAACGTGTGAGAGGAAGATTAGGAAGTTTGTCCAAGATCGTGCAGTGGAGGGGCCACCGCTGTCACTCAATTCAACAACAAAGCACAAAACACTATGCTTAGCGCAAGGCTAGAGTACTGGATTAGTGTGAGATTCCTAAGGGCATGAATTACATCTTCCTGATCTTTATTTCCATGGTAGACAGTCCATTACTGTGTGCTGATTAACTGACTGATGAATGAGAGAAGCCTTGTTGAGTGATATGGAGCTAGATAAGTAAAGTACAGAAGAGCCCAGTGAAGGCTGCACAAGGCAAGCAGAGAAGCAGACTCACACGCTCAGAAGCTGAATTTAACGTAAGTATAGAGGGGAACTAAGAAGCAGATTGACCTTAATGAAGCCCCAGGCTTGTTTTGAGGATAAGATGGATACAGATGCATAGATGAGATAAAGGGAGATAATGGGGAGGTCTTAAAAGCTTAAGCAGAAAAGTATAGAGTTGACAACATGGGCAATAGGGAACAACCATAAATCCTTGAGCAAGGCAACAATTTGAGAAAAGTGGCATTTTAGAAAGATCGATCTGGCAAGAGTGAAAAATTGGAAGAGAGCAGAATAATACAGGTGTGAAGTCAGGAGGGGGTGAATCTGAGTTTTCCAAATGGTTGAATTAGAAGGAAGAACTACAAGAGCCAAAGCACAGAGACAAATAACAAGTCAACAATGACTGAGTCTCTTCTACGTGCCTGGAATGGTGCAAGGAGCTAAGGATAAAGAAGGAATTAAACACCATCCTGGGTGACTAACCACCAAGAAGATGAAAACGAAGTGCAGAGAGACCTGCCAAGCAGGTGGTGTCCAAGTACTAGACTGTAAGTGGTGTCATCCCAGAACTAAGATCAGAAGGGTGACATACTAATTCCAAACACGTAAGCTGATGGGGAGACAACTCACATTTTTCTCTAATCCGTTCATAAGTAGTTATCTCTCTGGTGAGATTTTACATTTCCCTGAAAAAAGGAGCCATATCACTCACATGTTTCAAGATACCTAGGACAGTGTTGGAAATACAGAAATCCTACGATGAACACCTATGATCAATTAACTAAATGTCATGAAATCCAACAGGAATTTCTTTTCAAGATTATTACAGTAAGCTAGCCTCTCTCTACTCCCTCATTATCATTTTACAATCCCTCCCACCTTTTCTCCATTCCTTCACAATTACCTCTCCACTCCTGACGGGATACGTTTCCTGCTGCTCCAGCCATCTGGCACACTGTTTTTGAGTCTCAGAGACACTATCAATTCAGAAATATCATCTCTCTTCTACATTCAAAACAATTAACTTGAAGAAAGAAAGAACTATATATTAAATCTGAGAAGTATTTTAGGAAATACTGAGTGATAAGTGTTAGGGAGGTACGCCATGTTGTTATTGAAGCTTCAGAAGTCCAGGGGCTCAAATTCCATTATTGACTTTCTGTCTTATACCTCTACCTTTCCTTTCTTAGTGCCTGAATTGTTCCAGCTATAAGTGGGAAATACTCTGGTCTGCCAAACTCTCACAAAGAAGAAATCCAGAACCCAGCACAGGCCTCAGCAGAGCTGGATTAATGGAAAAATCCACAATGGGTAGGCAGTACCTCTCCAGCACACCATCTCACAGGTGATTATACATGCAGCACAGGAAAGACAGGTGCTACTAGAACAATGAACTGCCTGCTCAATAATAATCTAAAGATATATGATGGGGGACAAGATGCCAGTCAAAAGGCTGATGAAATTCCTCAGAGCATCACTGCCCACTGCATTGATCCCAGAAACAAAAGAAATGGGGGCTACAGCAATTCCTGAAGGGATGAAAAATGGGTTTCAATTCTCTTACAAACACCAACTGATTGACACTGACTGCCGAAAGCCTCATGTTAAGGACTCTGGGGGTGTCCTGAGCTCATTAGGAATATAGCACTGAACTGATTGGTAATACCTAACAGATGAAGGAAAGGTGATGATACGGGTGCTGTTTGGCCAGATCTGGTTATGTCCAACCCCACCTTGATAATCAGTGCGAAGAGTCCAGAGGACTGAATGGAATTCACCAGTAAAGCTACTAGGGAATAAACTATGAGTGTTTCCTGAGTCATTGCTGGTACTGAGCAGCATGCATTGCAAACAGAAGTCTTGTAGTGGAGAAGAAACAGTACGGAAGAGAAAATCAAAATACCTGCAAGTCTACTGCAAGCTAGCTCTACATCCTTGGGCAAGGCATTTTCTCCCCTGGATTTCCATATGTTCATCTGGAAATGGGCAGAAGACATGCACTTTCTGATACAAAATTCAATGTTTTTTCAGTTGCCCATATTTATAACTCATTCTCCACCAAAAAAAAAGTTGAATCTCATCAGAATGTATGGATCATGTGGGGGTAAACAAGTCTACCCTGAAGATGGAACTTGGAAGTGATCATAGTTTAACCACACCATCTATTTATTGGAGATTCCTATATCTCAACTTTTGTCACTTTCCCCTTCTTATAAAGCATGCTATATTTATCTTCCCCAAATGCCAGCCTTGAGAATTATAAGTAACAATGGCACTAGCTAGTGAATAATTAACTACTATGTAGGTACCAAGAGTGCTGATGGAGAAAGGGATTGTCATTGATTCTGAGACTTCAAATTTCATAGATGAGAAGGAGGTAGAAGGAGAAAGAATTTGAGGAGAAAAGACTCACTTGGTTTCAGATATTTTGATCTTTAGGTGCTTAGAAGACATCTGAATAAAGCTGTCCAGTTGGATATGTAAGTCTGAAGCTTGGGATAAGAATCTGGGCCAGAGATGAGATTCAGGAGTCACTGGCATATCGAGGACAATTGATATAACGAGAATGGACTGGATCAACCAGGTGGGAGAGTGTGCAGAATGAGAAAAAGTGTTTGCTTAGGATGAAAAGGATGCCAGGATTTAACTGGTAAGCAGTACGGCATCAACTGAAGAAAACCAAGAAGGGAGAGTCTGTGAGGTGTCGTGACAAACAGAAGAGTGAGGTTTCATGGAAACCAACAGCACAGAGATTTTGATGAAGTAGTGGCAAACAGCAGAAAAATCCAGAAAAGGACTTTAAAAAAGGTCCAAATGGACCTGGTGATTAAAAGACATCAGGGATGTTAGCAAGAACTATTTCAGCAGAATAAAGTTAAGCAGGTGCAAATTAAAGTGAGGAAAATAGTATTTTACTTTTATTTGGAGGAGTATGAAGGATTGTGTGGGTAGAGGATGAAAGATGGAAAATGAAAAGCCAACAGTAAGTGCAATGAATTCTATGTACTTGCTCTTTTCCATTGCCTGCACTGGACAAAGGTGGGCTTATTATTTACTGGCATTAAGTCTATCAAAGGTTGATCTCAACTGACTCATGGCTGGGAGAACTGACAGACCACACTAAGAAGAAAATAACTCAGTATCTCAGAAAGGGGGAACCTTCCAAATCCCATTCCCTTGTCTGCCGTGTTACATCTGTCAGGTTTTAAGACAGTCATTCAGCCTCTTTGTTGATCCATTTCCTTAGCTGTGGAATAGGAAAATAATTCCCTTTTAATTGGATCCTGAAGTGCTAAGGACTTTTCAGACTGCCAGAGACTCTGCAGTGTCTAGAGGCAATATCCTAGCTCAGAAATTTCCCAGCTACTTTGTCCTATTACTGAGAAAGTTACTTTTCTCTTCATATGAAATCCACAACCCGAAGGCTTAAGATGTAAATTTCTTTTTGCAGGTTTGTAGGGCTTTGATCCCTGAACCACTTCCTTGTGTCTACAATCTGCAAAGTAAAGTGGAGAACTGCGGGAATGATCTGGGAGAATTCAGCTCCCAGTTTGAAGTTTGCCTCAGACTATTCATTTGTTCCACCAGAAAAGTTTACAAAACCGAATTCCTCCTGCAGAGGCTAGGGCCTCCAGTTTACTGGGTCTGTGCAGGTTCATTTGCATTCTCTGTTCCTTTCCTCTTGAATTTCAGACTCTTACCAATTTCGTGTCCCCCAGGAGCTGTCATCAGCAGCCATATATCCTCTCTTGTAAATAAACCGCAACTGTCTGCTGGAAATTTCCACTAGCATATCCAGCCATCTCAACAAAATCAACAGACCTGAAATCAAATTCATCAATCTCTTCCCCAAAACTGGCTCTTCCCAGACTCTCCTATCGCTGTCAATTGACATCATTCTCCCCATCACCCTGGCTTAGGTCCTCAGTGTCAGCTCTGTGCCCGGACTCTCCCCTGTCTTTTGTATTCTTTCCCCAAGTCTGAAAATTTTTCCATTGAAATGCCTGGCCCACCTGTCCCTTCTAGTTTCCAGTTTTGCATACTTCCCTTGTACCAGACACCATGCTAAGTAGAAACCTCACCTCACTTAATCCTCACGACAACCCTATAAAGGGGCTGATGGAATTTCCCCCATTTTGCTAATGAGAAATTGTGGTTCAGACAGCTATGGGGATTCTTATGGATTGAACATTTATGTCCCCCTAAATTCACATGTTGAAGCCCTGACCCTCAATGTGACTGTAGTTGGAAATAGGGCCTGTGAGGAGGTGATAAAGGCTACATGAGGTCATATGGATGAAGCCTTCATCCAAAGGGCTAGTGCCCTGGGAAGAAGAGGAAGAGACACCAGAGCTCTCTCTCTCTCTATGATGTGAGGACACAACACGAAGGCATCCACCCATCTACAGGCCAAGAAGAGAGCTCTCACCAGGAACCGAATCAGCCAGCACCTTGATCTTGTACTTCACGGCCTCCAAAACTGTCAGAAAATAGATTTCTGTTGTCTAATCCACCCATTCTATGATAGTTTGTTATGGAAGGCTGAACTAAGACAGGGACCATGCCCAGCCCACTCCTAGGAGACAGAGGTAGGATCCAAAGCTAGGACTACGTATCTCCAGAAAGCATGCCCTGAGCCACTGCACTGTGCTCCCCACCCCTCCAGGCCAGCTCCCTAGCTCAGGCCCTCACCATCACACAGGGAAGCTCAGTAACAGCACTAGCTTCAAGTCTTCCTGCGCTCCTCCAGGTAACCTGCGCGTGTCAGGTTTTCCTCAAATACAACTTAGATCAGATCACTCCTCTGATCGAAAATTTCAGTGTCTCCCCACTGGCTAAAAATCAGGATTAATGCCTTTAAATAGACCTCCAAGTTCTCTTTAGTTGGCCTGAGCCTTCTTATCCAGCCTAGGTCGCTTCACTGCCTATCCCAAAGGCATCCATTCTGCTGATCAAAGTGGCATGAATTATTTGTGAGTTCCAATGAGGGCAGGGGCTATGCTGGTCCCATCTCTGTATGACCAGTAACTGGCACATAATAAGTGTTCAATAAACAGTGGTTGTATGACAGACCGAATGAATTAATGCATGCTTTTCCCCTGGCCCAGATATGCCCCTAGTTCTCCCATCTTCAGTTCACCCAGCCATCAGGACCAAGCTCACATCCACCTCCATGACAATGGCCACTCCAGCCACCCAGCACACCATGGTCTCACCCTTCTCCAAGCCTTTCCTCTAGAACTTTCTGTCCCTGTAACTCACAACACATTTCACTTACCGGCATGAACCAATGTGACTGAATGTGTTCAGGAATGTTCATTTCTGCATTGTTGGTAATGGCAACACATGGTAACAATCTGTGGCAGAGACTACCAGCTGCCTCCCAAATCCCTTCTACCCTTCCTTTTTATTATAAAAACTGACCTTTAGGGCTTCCCTGGTGGCGCAGTGGTTGAGAGTCCGCCTGCTGATGCAGGGGACACGGCTTCATGCCCCAGTCCGGGAAGATCCCACATGCTGTGGAGCGGATAGGCCCGTGAGCCATGGCTGCTGAGTCTGCGCGTCCGGAGCCTGTGCTCCACAACGGGAGAGGCCACAGCAGTGAGAGGCCCGCGTACCGCAAAAAAAAAAAAAAAGAAAACTGACCTTTAGCCGGGCCTATCACCACCCAGCTTTAAAAAACAAACAAACAGAAAACACATTTCTCAGCCCTCCTTGAAGCTAACTATGGCATGGCCACAGGACTAAATTTTGGTCAGTGACAGAGAAGCACATCTTCCTCCTCCATATCCTCAGTCCCACTGCCTGGAATTCAGATGTGATTCTGGAATTCCAGCAGCTATATTGGACCAGAGGGCAAGGACATGCCAGGGCAGTAAACTGGCAAGAATCTGGGTAGCTAGCAGCATCATGGAGTATCCCTATGCTGCCTACCTCTGGCCTTGTTTTCCATGAGAGAGAAATAAACTTCTACCTTGTTTGAACCACTGTTATTTAGGTTTCTCTACTGAACGCAGCCAAGCTGGAAGACATTGCAAATGCCTAGTATGAAAGAAATGAATAAATAAAACTGGGGTGATATGAAGGTTGTTAAAAGAAAAGAACTAGAATGATCGATCTCTTGATATCTACCTACCTACCTACCTACCTATTTGTCTGAGAGAAAAATAAACCATATGTGCATTATATTTCTAATTAATTATGTATTACTTGTATAACAAATGACAAAAAATATTTCATCATAAATACTGCTAATTACTTCTACTTTGCAAACACTCTGCCTCCTCAATAATCTTTTAAACTTCCCAAAGGCAGAGATAAGAACTTTTATTTTCTTTGTCTCTGCCACTCTCCCTAGCACATAATAGGTCCAAATATATTTTTTTATATCTTCATTGGAGTATAATTGCATTACAATGTTGTGTAAGTTTCTGCTGTACAACAAAGTGAATCAGTTATACATATACATATATCCCCATATCACCTCCCTTTTGCGTCTCCCTCCCACCCTCCCCATCCCACCCCCCTAGGTGGTCACAAAGCATCGAGCTGATCTCCCTGTGCTATGTGGCTGCTTCCCACTAGCTATCTATTTTACATTTGGTAGTGTATATATGTCAGTAGTACTCTCTCACTTCATCCCAGCTCCCCCTACCCCCCATATCCTCAAGTCCATTCTCTACATCTGCGTCTTTATTCCTGCACTGCCACTAGGTTCATCAGTACCGTTTATTCAGATTCCACATATGTGCATTGGCATACGGTATTTGTTTTTCTCTTTCTGACTTAATTCACTCTGTGTGACAGACTCTAGGTCCAACCACCTCATTACAAATAACTCAATTTCTTTCCTTTTTATGGTGGAGTAATATTCCATTGTATATATGTGCCACATCTTCTTTATCCATTCATCTGTCGATGGATATTTAGGTTGCTTCCATGTCCTGGCTCTGGTAAATAGTGCTGCAATGAACATGGTGGTACATGTCTCTTTTTGAATTATGGTTTTCTCAAGGTATATGCCCAGTAGTGAGACTGCTGGGTCATATGATAGTTCTACATTTAGCTTTTTAAGGAACCTCCATACTGTTCTCCATAGTGGCTGTATCAATTTACATTCCCACCAGTTCAAGAGGGTTCCCTTTTCATCATACCCTCTCCAGCATTTACTGTTTCCAGATTTTCTGATGATGGTCATTCTGACTGGTGTGAGGTGATACCTCATTGTGGTTTTGATTTGCATTTCTCTAATAATTAGTGATGCTGAGCATCTTTTCATGTGTTGGTTGGCAATCTGTATGTCTACTTTGAAGAAATTTCTGTTTAGGTCTTCTGCACATTTTTGGATTTGGTTGTTTTTTCGATATTGAGCTGCATGAGCTGCTTGTATAATATAGAGTTAATCCTTTGTCAGTTGCTTTATTTGCAAATATTTTTCTCCCATTCTGAGAGTTGTCTTTTGGTCTTGTTTATGGTCTCCTTTGCTGTGCAAAAGATTTTCGTTTCATTAGGTCCCATTTGTTTATTTTTTATTTTATTTCCATTACAGTAGGAGGTGGGTCAAAAAGGATCTTGCTGTGATTTATGTCATAGAGTGTTTTGCTCATGTTTTCCTCTAAGAGTTTTATAGTGTCTGGCCTTACATTTAGGTCTTTAATCCATTTTGAGTTTATTTTTGTGTATGCTGTTAGGAAGTGTTCTAATTCATTCTTTTACATGTAGCTGTCCAGTTTTCTTAGCACCACTTATTGAAGAGGCTGTCTTGTTCCCATTGTATATTCTTACCTCCTTTGTCAAAGATAAGGTGACCATATGTACATGGGTTTATCTATGGGCTTTCTATCCTGTTCCATTGATGTATATTTGTGTTTTTGTGCCAATACCATACTGTCTTGATTACTGTAGCTTAGTATAGTCTTAGTATAGTCTGAAGTCAGGGAGCCTGATTCCTCTGGCTCCGTTTCTCTTTCTCAAGATTGCTTTGGCTATTCGGGGTCTTTTGTGTTTCTGTACAGACTGTAAAAATTTTTGTTCTAGTTCTGTGAAAAATGTCACTGGTAGTTTGATAGGGATTGCACTGAATCTGTAGATTGCTTTGGGTAGTATAGTCATTTTCACAAATTGATTCTTCCAATCCAAGAACATGGTATATCTCTCCATCTGTTTGTATCATCTTTAATTTCTTTCATCAGTGCCTTATAGTTTTCTGCATACAGGTCTTTTGTCTCCTTAGGTAGGTTTATTCCTAGGTATTTTATTCTTTTTGTTGCAATGGTAAATGGGAGTGTTTCCTTAATTTCTCTTTTGATTTTTCAGTTAGTGTATAGGAATGCAAGAGATTTCTATGCATTAATTTTGTATCCTCCTACTTTACCAAATTCATTGATTAGCTCTAGTAGTTTTCTGGTAGCATATTTAGGGTTTTCTATGTATAGTATCATGTCATTGGCAAACAGTGACAGCTTTACTTCTTTTCTGATTTGGATTCCTTTTATTTCTTTTTCTTCTCTGATTGCCGTGGCTAAAATTTCCAAAACTATGTTGAATAACAGTGGTGAGAGTGGGCACCCTTGTCTTGTTCCTGATCTTAGAGGAAATGCTTTCAGTTTTTCACCATTGAGAACAATGTTAGGCCCTAATATTTGATTGGCTAAAACCCATGGGAATTTGTCAAACACTGACTATCTATACAGAAACACCAAGGGTAAATGTTGGAGGCAGGCTTAAAAATGACTTCCTTCATCTGAAATAATATAGGAGACTTTCCACTCAATTAAATAGTTTGACTCGTGTTATAGCCTCCAACTCCTCACCCCCTCTAAATTTAATTCCGTTTAAAAAAATAACTTTTTTGAATTCTAAAACCAGAGGGAAATAGTGGTGGTGAAGCTCAACAGCAAGAGAGTCTGAAGTGAGCAAAATAAAGATACAAAAAGGAATAAAATGGAATTTCTTTATAATATATGGTTTGAGAGATGAAATTAATACCCATCCATATATTTAATAGGTTCAAACTTACTTTTACCCTAAGTATTTTGTAGTTATGTTTCAGAAGACAAGATTTCTTGCCATCAGCAGTGGAAATCCATCCGAATTTTGTACTCTTCACCAGAAGACTTTGTTTGGGCCCATCAAGAGGTAATAGGGATCAGCATAGAAGTTTATTGGAAAAACCACTGTGTATTTCATAATTATACAGTTGACATTTGGAAACTCCTGCTTGTTACTAAGTGCTTAATTAGGCGCCCCAAAGTTCATAAAAAATCATAGGTTTAACTTCAACGTTTAAGAGGATCCTTTAACTCCTCTTGCTCTGAAATTTGATCTCTTCCACTGTATTTGCAATTACAGCCCTGACAAATGGTTGTTGATGTAATATACCTCATTTAAAGGAGAGAAATATAAACACACAATGACCTGATTTTTTTCTTAAATCTGTGTCCACAGAAAGAATGTGTAGAACAGATAAATCAATAATGGCAAAAGAAAAAAAAAAAAACCCTAAGCACTGACTTTACATTCAGCAAATCATTCAATAAAGCTTGAATTAGTGGAAATTTACATAAATAGTCTGAATGTGGGTGACCTTCAGGAAAATTACTATTAAGACCTTTGCATATCTCTTCAAAGACATTTGACAAGGGAATGACTCTCAGCTGCATGTCTTCATTACTAAAGGTTTCATTTAGATCACCAGGATTTTTCCTGAAATATATACATTTATCTCTCTCTTAGCTAAAGCAAACAGCATATTTGAGGAATTCTTGCAGTTTACAAACACACATACATACAACACCCAAAATAATTATGTTTAGAAGTGCAAACTAGAAAACATTATTTTTGTTTTCTTATGAGCAGTCAGTGATACTTAGCAAAATCGAGGATGACTTTAACGGTGAAAGTACTTTTGATAACAAAGGGTACTATAAAAATGCAGAATATTACTCCAAGTAACAGTCCCCAAAGTCAGTTACAAAAACCCTGGTTTGTCAATATGCTTCACAAAAAAAAAGAGCTCTGTGGTGAAAAGAATATGAAATATGATGCTTACTACATTCTCTCTTAGATATTCACATTAGGACATTACATTCTATAAGCATATTAAATGCTCTGAAAAGCCCTGCAGTAAAACAACCTATGTACACTTAACCAGATATTTTTTCCCAAAGTAACTTATATTACTGGTCCACTTTGGGACATGCTCTAAATTAATAGGCTAAGGTTGGGTTTTCAACTCTGCATCATAATTCTCAACCAAATGTTGTTTATCATGAAGGTTAAATAAATGCTCACTATGGTTAAAGCACCATAAGGAATAAGAGATGAATAAAGCAGGATCTTTGATCTCCAGGAGCTTACACTCTAGTAGAAAATCTAGCAGGCACATCTCAAACGGAATGACATATCATGGTAAGTGGTATGTCATAGTTCAGTTGAAGAGGGAAGGTCTCGGAGTCTGTGGCATTTCAAACTGAATCTTAAAGACTGGACTGAATTTCATTTAGGAAGAGATGAGGTTTGGAAATATTAGGTGCAAAGAAACTCAAGACGTTCTGGAGGATGATGACTCAACCAGGTGGCCAGGGTAGAGATGTGGGGTGAGGGCTCTACAGGTTAAATGACTGGAAAGCTACAAGCAGTTTTAGGCAGAGGTCAGGTGATCTGGGTGCTTGAAAGCAAGGCTAAGGAGGCGGGGGCGATTAGCTAAGCAATGTGGAATAATTATGAGACTAGTATGACTAGAACTGTGCACAATGGTCTGCAACGCTGCCCTCAATATGGACATACAGCAGACAGGTTTCTCATCCTCTGCTTGGATCACAGCAATATATAACTTAAGATCTTAAACAAATCCGTGTTACAACGGTTCAGAGAGCTGTGTATTTTATCAGAAATGTTCACAAGCAACCAAGAGACTAGAAAATTATGGTTTTAGAATAACAGAGAAAAGTGATAAATTTCCAATATCTTTCATAAATCCAACCTGATAACAACACAAAAGAGTAAACCTGAAATACGACCCTGTGCACTCCCACTCTCACTTGGGGTAGCAACCATAGAACAGGCCTGCAAAACTGATGAGACCAATTTAACCTGCAACTTTTATTGGTTATAAGAGGTTACGTTTATCCCTCAAAAGCCATATACTATTAAAAATTCAAATGGAGCAGAAGGATGACATGTGAGGAATATGTGGGTTAAAAACAAACAAACTGGCAAAGACATACTCTTAAAGACCAAGACAAGTAACACAATTTGATTTTTAAAACCCAATAACTGGGGGACCTCCCTGGTGGTGCAGTGGTTAAGAATCCGCCTGCCAATGCAGCACACACAGGTTCGCACCCTGGTCCGGGAAGATCCCACATGCCACTGAGCAACTAAGCCCGTGCGCCACAACTACTGAACCTGTGCTCTAGAGCCTGCGAGCCACAACTACTGAAGCCCACGCACCTAGAGCCTGTTCCGCAACAAGAGAAGCCACCGCAATGAGAAGCCCGTGTACAGCAACGGAGTAGCCCCCACTTGCCGCAACAAGAGAGGGCCTGTGTGCAGCAATGAAGACCCAAAGCAACCAAAAATAAATAAACAAATAAATTTATAAAAAAAGAAAACAATGACTGTTCAATTTAGAAAACTTTTACTATCACAATTGCCTTCACATCTACTGGGGTAGTTTAGGTAACTAGGAATCTATAATTGTGCTTGCTAGGAGGACGAAAAAGGCTGAAATGGGACATGGAGAATTTTTTAAATAATTATAATAAAATATATGTAGTCAGTGTCTGCAATATCCAGGATGGCTCTCCTCCTCTATGGGGCATTTCCCTGGGAAATGAAACTATTATCTATGAAGCACTCTGTGGACTTTCGAAACAACTGACCACAGAATATGCCTGAAGTCTTGACTAATTACAGTGATCGGTATGAATAGGGATTTAGGCTCATTTATCAAGTGACTAAAGATCACTTTTTTTCTCCCTGTCTTCTTTGCTAAAACTCTTCCTGAAATGAATTAATCTATATTCCTTCCTTACCAAGTGCATTATCTAGACCAGTGATTCCCAAATACCAAACTGGCGCCAGTGTGGCTGTATCCAAATCACCTGGAGAGCTTCTGAAAAATGCAGATTCCTGGTCCGCTTCTACCCACAGTCCCCACTCCCATTCTGATCCTGTGTGGGTCTAAGTTACATTCCAGAGATATTTTTTAATGACCCAAGTTTTGGAAACCACTAATCTAGATAATAATCAGACATTTTGTAATATCAGAAAAGCCATAAAAATCTCAGAATTTTATTTCATTGCTGTGACAGAGACCATGCTAGGTGGATACCAAACCCTATTTCCTTTCCTTCCTGGGCACAGAGCTGGACTGTATTTCCCAGCCTCCCTTGCAGTTAGGTGGGGTCATGCCATTGGCATGTGGGCAGAACTGTGTACCACTTTCAATCCTGGCCCCTAATAACTTCCCAGAAAATCTTCCAGGTTGGCTGTCTTCCTTTGTTTGCCAGTTAGGTTCTTTAGGTTCAGTGGAAAACTGTGAGATTCTAGAGGAATATCAGAGCCACAAGATAGAGTCCAGGTTATCTGAATGAGTGTATGGAGCCCAGCAGCCACCCCTCCCCACCACCACTGCTGATTCCCACTGCATTGTGAGGTGGACGAAACATCATCTTTTATTACGATAAGCTATTAGGATGCAGGGACTCTTTGTTACAGCCCTTAGCTTAACCTTACTAATACAACCCCCACAATATTTTTAGCAGACTTTGCTGTTGATTAAGCATTTCAAAATCATAAAGAGATATACTCACATTTTAACATCTAACATAGTTAGATGTCAGGAGTAACATCTAAAAGGCATAGGACCATAGGACATATTTAACCTTTAAAAGAAATTCTGATATGAGCTTATTTTTCTGTGGTTTTCTTCTTCCTTCTAAAAGTGGAGTACAAGAAAGAAAAAAAACATCTGGCTAATTGAGAGCTCCAGGTAGTAAGATTTCAATTTAATAAGGTTTTATAACAGTTACAGGAATAAAAACGAAATATAGCAACTAATAAATCTGAATTTTCAAGGACCAAATGGATACAAAATAAAAGCCTGTGAAAATTTAAGACTTAATAGAATCACACAACCTGAAGAGTATTCAAAAGGTCATGATATTTGTTTACTGTTGAATCTGTGGGAAGAAATTCTACCACTGAGCTCATCATTGTCACTGCTTTGGAGGCAGTTTTACATAAAATGTTAAGAGGGCAAGGTTAGGAGTTAGAGCTGGATCTAAATCCCAGTTCTTCTCCTTACTAGTTGGGAAATCCTGAATAAATGCTGTGAGCCTCGCTCTCCCCATCTGTGCAATGGTGATGATGTAATTTGCTTCATGGGTTGTTATGAAATTTAAATGGGCTCTAAGGCAGTATATGGCACATTGTAAGTATTAATACTTACCTATATTACTATAGTAGTCAGTTGCAAAATACCATCTTTTTTTAGGGACAACCTTGTATCATCTACATGCATAAAGAAGATTTTGAAAACTCCCAAGCCATAACTAGCTAATTTTTATCCCAAAAGGAAGAAAGAGGAGAGGGCTGGTGGTGGCTGTACCTAGAATTTTACACAGCTTTACACTGTTCTTGTAAAGCAACAACTAGTGTGCTAATATTGATGCTTCTTAATCCTTTTTCTGCCAACCATGAAGACCAATAAGTCCTGAGCAAAGATCACTGGTGCCTGAAACTTCTCTAAAAATGCTAAAGCTCTCCCCATTCTTGGAGGAAGGAGCTGGGTGGCCTGTCATCGTTGTCCAATCTAAGCAAGCCTGAGCAGCTGGGGCCCTTCCTATCCAGCCCATATCAAAAATGCATCGGGTACCAGAGGGAGCAGAGATGATGCGATGGGGTGCCACCTACCTCTTCCCTCCCCGACAACCTGGCCGGCCGAGACAGCAGTGGAGCCTGCCACCGCACTTCTTTTGATAAGCTACTGAGGAGACACAGTGTCTCCCTTGGTTTTCTAAGTTTTAGTTTGAAAATTGAATTCAGGAACTTGTCAACTCTGACAGCAGAGCTTGAACATTCAGTTCAAAAACAATCTGCTTGTACTTTATAAAATCCGTCTTCTGACTTCAGAGCTGTAGGATTTTTCAAAATCTTCACTATGCAGGGAATGAAAAAACTTCAGTTTTCCTTCTTTCCAATTAAACTTGGGTTCTTTATAAAAAAAATATTCCTATTTCCTACCCCAATTCTTCTCCCCTAAACTACCTCTTTCAGCCAATAGAACTCGGTCCTACATTTCAAAAAGACTGAGACTTTGCTGTAATGTGGGCTCTCCTCATCAGCAAAGACTGCAGACAAAAATAGATAATACCCATGGGATTAATTGCAAATCAACACTGTTCAAGGGACGGGATTCATGACACTTGAGGTTTTAAAAAGCAAGGCCCGTGGAAGAAATCGCTCCATGCCTTGAAGTTACAAAAGTCACACCTGGCAGCAGGAACCTCCATTGGAGGCTATATTGAGAAGTAAAATTACTGGCACTCAAAGGGACAGGTCAAAACCCTGAACATGGCAGGAAACCAAAGGTAAAAAACATGATCCAATGACAGACGGCAAAGGCCTGTCAAGGCCTGGAAAATTACACGGTGAGATTCATTTCTGACACTTCATTCACTTAAGAATAACAGGACCCCGAAGTTAAACAATGACATCCCGAAAGGAAACACCTCTGTGGGTGACACTTCTTGCATAGCTCAGCCTCCAGGCCATACATCTAAACCAGAATTTCACGTAGCTCAGCTGTGCATGGGAAGAGGGGGTGGGGAGACAAGGGAAGGGGGAGCCTGGGAGAGAGCAGAGAAGCCAGTAATAGAGGGAGAGAGACAAAATCAAAGCCAAGGGAGGATACGGGTGACAGTTCATTCCTGCTCCTTCCCAAAGGACTTGAGTCTTCACTACATAGATTTTTTTAAAGTGATATTTGAAAAGTGATGCAATCATCCGTTCATTTGGGTTCTGTCTGGCCTTTAAATGTAATATTTCAACCGAGAGTTCAAGCTGGTAGGGGTTTGAGGTGTTTTCATGAGAAGTAACCAAGTCAGACAGTTCCTATTGTCAAAGAGACCCTGTCGAAGGGGAGAAACACTAACATTAACCACCCAGGCTAATTTTATTCCTCAGGTCCAGGGGCACCAGCCTTCTAGGCTGTTCCACTCCTCCTAGCAGGAAGGTACTGAAGGGAAGCAATCCTTCTACTCCAGAGAAATCTGTTGGGGGAGGTGGAGCCAGGAGAGATTGGAGTAAGCGGGAGGGGCAGGGGTGTGTATCTCGGAGCTGCTTCCATTTACCAACACTGGAAACGAAGGAAAGTGGTTTTTGTGATGGGGAACCCAAGAAAAATAGAGCCCCATTAAATTCCAAAGGCAGGCTCTAAGTTTTAGCTGCTAATTTCTGTCATGTTGCCTTCCGTTTGAATGATGATCAATAATGATTATTTTTATTAAGATTTATTTTAAATTCGTTTCCACACGGCTTCAACAATGGAGTTTGAGTGTCACTAATATAATGTACTAGAAATCAGTTCCTAAAATATAAAAAGGATCAGGAATGATTTCTCATCTTATAGCATCACACACATACCTACACACACACACATATACACACACACACTCCAAAAACTTCACTTTTGTTTTCTTCTTTAGATAATAAACACAACTGCTTACAATTCCAGGTGATACTAAATGTCTCATGCACATGCACAACTATTTTTAAAAGGTGATTACACACACATATTCCTTCCCACCTGAAACATCAGACTAGAGAGGCTGAGTTTCCCCAGTGAGTCTCAGAAACACAAAACAAGATGTTTAATTTGTTTAAGTTTCTAAAGCAATTTACTGGAGACAAAAATAAAATACCATGGCATTTTGCTGGCATCTTAAAAAAAGAAACCCTGTCTGAGAAGTACAATGAACCTCATGAGATCTCCAACATGAATTCTCTATTTGTATGCTCACATCCTTTTATGATTTTGTTCACTGAAGAATAGTTTAACATATTCCAACCCATGCACTTAGAGAAAGAGAAGCTTCCAACAAAACAGGTCTTTTTACGAGGCAGCCCCCAAGGTCTCCAACAGCTAAACGGGCTCAGGCAACCACCCACACTCACCTATTCCAGCCTAGGTAATCAAGAGATTCTGTTCCTTGGATCATCTTAATTTGAGAAAAGTTTCTGCTGTTTAATGGAGTTAGAGCACCATGCCAGCGTCAGCTCTGAGTTTAAAAGTCTTTAAAGAAAACGTCTATGCTTGTGAGGAAGGTACTGCCATCTATGCTTTCATTATTTTAAAATGAAGCTTGAAATGAGAAGACTGATTTTTTAAAAAGAAAAGAAATTATTCATCTGCAGCCCCTGGCTTCACTGTGCACAGCAGCCTAAGGAGGTCAAAGGCAGGCATAGTTTCAAAAATGGTAGGTTACTTTCTTTTTTTTTTAAACCCTGCTTTTTGAGGTTTGCACTTGATCTGCTGCCATTGATGTCCTACCATCCTGGAAAACTTTATTTCCCTGCTTGAGAGTGAGTTCTCAAGCTATCTGTTGGTCTATTGATTCTCCCTACCATTTCAGTGAAATGTCAGCACAAGAAACCTCAGATGTATAGGATTCTCTGTTGTACTTCTCCTTCCTCTAACTTGACCCTCAGCTTACCAGATACTTAATAACCAAAGATAGGATTTATGAGACACCATCGAATTATGAAGTGTCATTTGACATATCGATGCTACACTGTCAGCTATTCCACGTCACTTTAGAGTTCTTTGACTGCAAGCAACAGTAAATTACTCTAGCTAATTCCAGCAGAGAAAGACTGTATCAAAAGGGTACAGTGGAGTTCACAAAACAGATAAAAAAGCTGGAGATCTAGCCTAGAAAAAAAGTGTGAACCCAGAAAGGTGTGAGGAGGAAGTCTAGCTAACAGGAACAACTTGACAGTCTTAATGAGGTACTGCTACTAGAAGGAATGAGTGTGAATCATCTGGGGAGGGGGTGTTACTTAAACCACATCCCTGATGTCCCAAAAGGGAAAGTCAAGTTGGCTCAGATCAGGGGTTTATCATCCTATGCACTGCTGACATTTCAGACCAGATAATTCCTTGCTGTCGGGGGTTGTCCTGTGCATTAGCAGTGTCTCTGGCCTCTACACACTAGATGCTAGTAGCATTCTCTCTGGTTTTAACAATGAAAAATGTCTCCAGACATTGTCAAATGTCCCTGAAGAGACAAAATCATCCCCGGTTGAGAACCACAGGCTGAGGCTGAATCACAACACGGCCCTCCTCATGGCTTAGGTAAGGCTATAGGCACCTTGATGTATAATCCCATAAGACCAAGGCAAAGTGGGTAAGACTAAGAAGGAAGCTGGATCCTGTTCCCAAAAGATCGGGGAATTAACGTTCCCTGTCCATTTCCACATCAGTAAGCAGAATGTTAAAGAAGGTTATGGTTTCCAGCCCACATACTCAGAGAACAAGAAAAAAAGTGGAATTTAAGAAACTTCTGAAAACAGATTGCAGAAAACGTAATCCATCAGAATGCTCTATCAGTCCTTCACAGCGTTGTGAAGTCAGCATCCGTGTGCTGGAAAAGCACAATCCTAGTAAGATGGGTGTTTTTCTCCATTTTTATTCAAATTCTCCATGTTCCCCATGTGCTTTTAAATCCTGCCAGATCTTTTCCCAACTCTTGGTATCTATGGGCTTGTGGTAATTGACATGGCTAATTTAAGGGAAACTGACTCCAAATCCCAAGGAACACTCAACACATCTATTAGTTAGTCAGTTAACTCTGTTGGTTCCAACATGGTGCTAATGAGACCAAAGACATGAATGCAACCCTCATGCCCTATGGGCTTGTTCAATAGCCAGCTTGGAGCCCCCCTCCAATCAGCCAACTGACAGATGTATATGGCTCCTGGCAGGGACGGGGGTGGTGGGATGGGTGGGAGAGAGAATGGATATGTCCTGACAGATCCATCCCCACTGCTAGAACACCTCGTGCGCAGGATCTTCCAGGAATGGGGTTCTCTTCTCCTCACAGAATGCAGAGCACCGCACACACCCACCACAGCACTCTGCCCTAACATTCCAACGTGTGATGCGACATCTTTTCCACTTCCCTTTCCAGCTCATACCTACTCATATGAGGTGCCTTTGCTGCTTCCTTTCTCTTTTGTTCATTAACATTTCTTAAAAATTGAAGTGTAGAACTTCATCTCCAATCTGCACTGACTCTAAATTCTCTGATCCTACCATCAGCAGCAAGACTGGGCTTGTCTCTTCTTCCATTATTATTTCTGACAGCCCCAAAGAAATCACTTAATATTCATTTCAGCCTCCTTTTTCAGACAGTCTTAAAAATCAATTTTAAAATTTTTCTTCTTGATCCTGTCATTTAGCACTGAAATGGCCCAAACTGATTACTTGGGAGCATTAGTGCTTCTCCCTTCTCCCAGGATGTCAGCTTCACTTTGTGAGTCTTTTCTGGTATGATTTAAGTTGGCTTTCACTTCAGGGTTGTTTTTCACGGAGAAATATGATTTTTTTTAGCTATATCTGTAGAACAACTTTCAATTATCCTTAAAAATAAACAACAGTAAATAATAGGCAAAACACTTTGGCTGAGAGAAAATCCAATTCAATGGGTGAAAAATGAAAAAAAAAAAGACTTAAAATTGCAATTACTTTAAAACCTTCAAGAATGCTACTTTAAAGCCTCTACTTTCCAAACAGTAAATTAGTAACAGTAACTTTATCATATTTATTAATAAAAAGAAGTTAAAATAGCCATTCATGATGAGATGCTAAGAGCTGCAAGGAAGCCAAGAACAGGAAGAAAAAGGTCTGAAAGAGAAGAAAAGATAACAGCATCTTTTATAAAGAAGAAAAAAAAAGTTCTTTTGTCTTTCTTGCCATTTCTGTGAACAGCCTAGAGAATTCAGTTCATTGTATTGTCTGCCCTTCTTCCTTGCTATAGTTTTGCTTTTCAGGTTGTCTTTAATTCTCCAAGTAACATTATTAGAGAATAGGAGAGGTCGAAAACCACCAGAAGGACCAAGGAGCAAAAAACCTAACTAAATGAAACGTGTCCAGAGCATTTCATTCCTTAGCCTGTGTTTTCTTCTCTTAGCAAACAGAGGATGATTTTTAAACTAAGGAATGCTGCAGACAGACACGACATTAAAAAAGGGCTCTGGACCTTTTTTTTCAACAGCCCTCCAGCTTGATAACCATAACCAATTTTTTTGCTCAACCTCCTAAGAATCTCTGCTATATTTGTAATTCCACCAGATTGTTATTTATATTATTGCAATATCTTAACAGACCTCCTCCCATCATGACTCTGCCTTGAAAAAGAAAATATCTGCTAAAACGATGAGGGAACAAAAGCCATCGGCATGAACTGCAAGATAGAAAACAATTGGATTTTTCTTATAGGATCAAAGAGTCAAAAATCATTCTTTCTGGGACTGTGGAACATCAAACATTGGGACTTAAAAGTGTCACCTCAGGAATTAACAAACACCAGAATGTACATCCAGCCCCAAACCACTTTCTGAGACTGAACATAAATTATAGGAACCCATCGACATCATAGCAAATGTAATCAAACAGACTTTGAAAAGGCACACTGACTTCTGGGGACAGTACCCTGTATCTTTTCTGCCTGCCAAACATGTAGCCTTTCTGTGCAAAGCAAGTGTCCTCCTAGTGCCACCAGGAGGCCACTTACATGAAAGACCATAGTATGGCCTTGGCTTTTAGGCTCTGATTGCATGAAGTCAGCCCATGACTACAGTGGACCAAAAATTACCTAGTGTAACAAAGGGAAGGTGAGAGTACTATTGCTTGAACGTTAACTGAACATCAGTAATGCGTTACAGTCCACCACAACACTGCTCCTGACCAGGAATTCACTTATCTACATGGATGTGCAAGTAACCAGGCAATGCCTTGACAATGAGAAGGGAAAGGTAGGAATTGTTTAGATTACTGACTTTTTTAATAAATGACTTATCTTTGGAGATGGTGGTCATAGCTGAGAGGAGAAAAACTTGAATATAGATCCTGAACTAAGTTATACAGTGAGAACAGATGAGTATTACATCTACACCAGAATTTTTCCCCAAGTTCTGCCAGACTTCAAGCAAAGCTGATAGAGAAACATCCATCTATACATTCAAAATTAGGTTATGATTCACTTTACCAAAGGTCCATTTATTTTACACTAAGGGATTTACTTCTAAATTCTTGCAAATAAC
Source organism: Neophocaena asiaeorientalis asiaeorientalis (assembly GCF_003031525.2). Classification (NCBI taxonomy): domain Eukaryota; kingdom Metazoa; phylum Chordata; class Mammalia; order Artiodactyla; family Phocoenidae; genus Neophocaena; species Neophocaena asiaeorientalis. The sequence continues at coordinate 783,180 of NW_020174057.1, forward strand.
TTCAGCTCTTTGAATGCATTTCTAATTAAATTAGAATTATAAGCATTCAAACTAGACTCAACTGTCAGAGACAGAAAATCTGAACTGCTCATGTAATTAACACATGTCCCTAGGCTAAGAGGCCTAGAAATAGGACCCTGCATGGGGATGACACACCCTTAATCTAATGATGCCAGGCTTTTAGTTCCTTGGTCGTCATCTCACACGATGCTTCAGCATTTGTAGAACTGTCTTTCATTCTAATAAAATGAGTGTAATAGGAACTCAATGCAGAACCACACAGCATTTTCCTTGGCAGGCAACTTTATAGATCACCTAACAAAACATTCCTCCAAGGCTGGAGGCCCTTCAGCACATGCCTGATAGACTCACTTAAGCACATCCACTGACAGGAGATAACTACTTTTCAAGGCTCTATGTGTCACTCAACTACAATGGTACATGACCTTGTATAAAACAGTCAACATTGACAGATGAACGAGCAAAGTTCTACCATATATAAATGGGGGGATAAGGGGAGATAGTCATCTGTGTTCTGCTGAAACATTGGTTTCCTGACCCTTCCATTTCAAATATTCTATGTAACTTCACCTCCACTTGAATCCCGTCCACTATACTGTCCCCAGATTTATTATCGAATTCATAAGAATGGCAGCACCAAAAATCCCAAATACTTATGACAAATTTCTTGTAAATCACCCATCAGATTACAGTAACACATCCATTCACCTAAGGAAACACTGAGAGTGCCATGAGCCTCACGGAGACACAGTGGAGAAAAAACACTTTGGATTTCATGCACGCTTTAAACTTTCAAGTCTGGCATTCTCTACCTGGGAGTGGATCCTGGCCAACAGTTCCACAGACTAACAATTAGTTGCCAACAATTTGTTGAAGGCCTTTTTGGTCTAACACTGGGCTAGTTATTATGAAATACAAAAAATATATATCAGACGTGGTTCTTTGCCATCAAAGATCTTCCACCATCCCACTGGGGAGACAAGACTAATAATATACAAGGCCAAGGAATATATCATTAAACTAATATTTGTTTTTTGGAATTGAAATAGAAGAGGGATAATTTGTAGATTTGCTAATTATACGTCTGTGTCATACACGTTAGCCCTGAATGGCTCATCCATGGCTTAACCTGACTTCAGGGGTATTTCATCAAGTCCTCTCTTGATTCGTCCACATGTTTAGCTGACACCACTTCATAAGCATGGTTTCTTACAGAACACACTGTTTTGGTGGCTGCCGTAGCTCTTTCTCATTTATGCGAAGCAAATATGGAAGTTAAACACTTTCAACACCTATCCTGCATAAGTTTCCAAAATTTTCCATGCCAACATGCAAATAAGCTTCCAAAACCTAAAAAGCATTTTCATATAAATAGATGTGAAGCAGTTTTAAATACTTACAAACAGTCCCTTTCACACCCTGTTGCTAGATTTTCATGCATAATGTTAACAGGGGGAAAAAAAATAACAGGAAAAGAAAAACAGCCCAAAGTGAACAGCAACTGAAAGCTTGAAAGAAACCACAAGAAAGAAATACATGTATATTGTTTGCATGAATCCTTAGTCTCCTTCTTCTTAGATTTTAGCCTTACAGGATTCAATTTCACGCTAAAAACATAGCAGAGGTGGCTGAGACAAAGGAGGGAGAGAGTAAATCGCTTAATGTACATTCTAGAAGAAAATAACCCTGTTCTTTCCCAAGCAAATTCACTTCAACTTCCCCTCCTCTGTGGATGAATAAAAGCATGTTTAAATCAAAAGTTACCATAAATTTTGATGTTACAAAAATAAATCCCCCAGACATTTTGTGTAGCTTCAGGAGTAAAAGGCTTCCAAAGCATTTACTCTGAATGTAATAGCAGACTCTACAAGAATACACTGGGCACTAAATCCTAAATAATTTATATGCAAGATGCAGCACATTTCACACTTCATTTTTTAGGATAACTGGGGCCATGAGTGCAATCTCTTGAAAATGCAAAGTTTTAGCAAATAAACTTTAAATGCGTTTTTAAAAATTAAAGGGTGCTGTTTGAATCTGTCTGGAGTTATCACTTAAAACTGGAGAGAATCAGAGAGATTTTTTTTTTAAGTCGGGGCAAATTGACAACATTGGATTTAATTCTTTGTTTTATAAAAACTTAGAAGATTATAAATGTTAATCGCTGAAAATAATAGAATACCATAACATCTAAACGAATATTGAAATATATTAGGTAAAACTATTTCAAGTTTGGATCCCAGGAATCACAATTACAGGCTAGAGAGTTCCTTGGCAAAACTGAAGGAACTTAAAAATAATAATAATAATTTTTTTTTGAGACAGCTGTGCCCTCTGGAGGTGGCACTTGGGAATTGAATAAATCTTCCCTAAAACACTAACAATGACTTTCCTAAAGAATTGAACATGCACTTGGAAATGCAAAGAAGGCTTTAAGAGGTTTCATTCATGTTCCTTTCTTTGTGTCAAACCAGTTTTCAATGAATACTAATTCAGAATTTCAATTTAGAAGTGTTCAAATGAGTGCAAAACATTTTGGTAGAAGGGATTAAAAGCCAGTGTTCAATATCTACAATATAATGATTAGGGACATGCTGAATATTATGAAAAGAAAGAATGGTAATTCCAAATCGAATATCCTCAAAACCTCTTTTGGTGAACTGCATGGGAGCCGATGGCCTTCCAACACTCCCAGAGAAAACCGAATCATCTAGACTAGCAAATGCATATGTCCTACCTTCTCAGAACAATTCACCACCTCCCCTTCATTTTTCTGTTGACCTGTCGTTTTCTTCTTCATTCCTAATAAAGAGAGCTAAATTTCCTCATCTGGGTAATATATTATTCCAGTGGGAGAAGTAAGAGATAAGTACTTCTCGCTGGAGTTTTAGAGATAGAAATTAATAAAGGTGGCTTTCTAATGTTTGGAATTTCGATAGGCAAAAACAGAAATAAATTAAGGATATAATTATGGAGGGGCGATCAAAAGCAAAACAACCCCAGAAGTAGTCCTTACTTGATGTGAAAACCAGAACAAACCCACCACCTTTAAAGAATGAAGACATCTCCTTGATTGTGAATTCGCCTTAGATGTGGGTGAATGCTGTGCCTTTTTTTTTAAAGAACTGGGGAACAAACTAAAAGGACTGAGTAAGGCTGGAGCGTGGGGCGAGAGTATAACTACCATCCATGGGAGTGTAGGAGAATACCCCCAAATATCACTGAGGTGTGATTCTCTTAAGTAAACAAGTTCCCTGATGTGCACCGAGCGCACCTGCGTTGCCAAGCAGGACTGCAACAGAAGGTTCTGGAAAAAGGAAGCAAAGGTCTTCCCCGCTTCCAGTTAATTTGGGCCACACTTGCATCACAGGTTCCGACCTTCCGGCCAAAGACAACTTCATTCCCCGACCTCACTTCCTCGCTGCTTCCCAGAGGGGAGTCAAGGACCCAGAGTTCTAGAACCTCGCCCTATCGGCTTCCCCCTGCCTCCGGTTTCGACCCACCCAGGCAATTCTTAACTCTTCAAGTTCTCCTGCCCCTTAGCCGCGCCCCCACCCCGAGGCCGACTCCTTAAAGACGTCCAGGACAATGAGACTCACAAGTGATATCCAGGTCCCACCGAGGGAACGCGCTCGGCACCCCGAAACAGGAAGCAAGCCCTCAGGCCCGGCAGGCTGTCAGCGGACCGACGCGCGCCACCTGTGCGTCCGCCGGCGGGGCCGCTGCACCACGGGAGCGTCGCCGGCAGAGGGCGCTCGCGGCTAGACTCGCCGCCCAAGGCCAGCACGCCGCCCGGCGGTCCAAAGCGGAGGGCCCCCAGGGAGCCAGGAAGATGCACTCATGGGTAAGGAAGTCTGGGCTTCGGCGAAAGGGGAGGAACTTCCTAACTTCTCTGAACCTCGGGCTCCTAATCTAAGAAAATGGTGATAACCCTAATATCTAAGCCAAGTCGTCAGGTATAACTATATATTCACTCATGTATTCATTCATTCATTCATTCATTCACTCCCAACAAATATGCCTTGAAGTCCCCGCCATGTTCCAAGGGCTGTAGAGGTACTAGGAATACCCTGACAATCAAATTGGAGCCAGCCTCTGTCCTCTTTGAGTGTACATTCTAATGGGATTCGCTTGGAGATCACGCTCGCGTCGCAGTCTTACTCCAACTCCTAGCACATGCTCAGCCTTCGGAAATTGTTGGAGCTTATTATTATTAGGTGTTTGTGTCTACAAAAAGTTCATCCTCCATCTGCAGGAGGGTTTGCTCATTCCTGGGTTCCCCAAGGGAGAGCACAAACTTCCTTATCTTAATAGCTCAATGGTAATGAAAGGGACAAAGCCCTGGGGCTGGTATGGAACCTTCAGGGTACTCTTCCTTCTAGGAAAGGCTTTGTGTCTTTGAGGGACTGACCACTTTCCCAAGAAAAATAGAGCTTTTTCTGCTAAAAGAGGGGCAGGCCTACACAGGGATCTCCCCTAACCCAGACCCTCCTCCTGTTAAAAGCTGCCAGTGGCATTTTGGAATGTTAGACATCCCCTCCCCTTTTTGTAGGTATATTTAGGGGTTGTCAGTGGTTTCAGCAGCCCAAAATAACTTTCAAAGTTCCCCATCAAAGGAACTGATCAGAGATGATAACTTACTTCAGGGAAGGGAGACACATCTTCGTAAAAACAAATCCTAGGCAAATGCAAATGCTTTTCTTAACCTTTTTTTTTTTTTTTTTTTGAGGTGTTTAAGGTTTTAACTCCACAAACAGCGTCTGAACTTGGGAGGCAGGGTCTATTTCTTTCTTCTGCCTGGGCCCGCTGAGACTGATTTTTTTCTTTTTAATGAATTTCAGGAAGGTGTATTAGTCTTCCACTCCTACATAAAAAATTACCACAAACTTAGTGGCTTAAAACACACTTACTTATTATCTCACAGTATCCATGGATTGGGCATCAGGCGCTGGGTTCTTATCTCAAGATCTCACAGGGCTGAACTAAAGGTGCTGGCTGACTGCATCCTCACCTAGAGGGTCCACTAGGGAAATACCAACTTCCAAGCTTCCTCAGGTTCTTGGCTGGATTCTTTTCCTTTTGGACGTAGGACTGAGGTCCCCATTGTCTTGCTAACTATTAGCCAGTGACCACTGTCAGATCCTAGAGACCACTCTCTGGTCCTTGCCACAAGGTCCCCTCCATACCCTCTCATACTTCCATTTTTCTCTTTTAAAACTCACCCGATTAGATCAGGCCCACCCAGATAATCTCCTACCTGATTAACTTGAAGTCCACTGATTAGGAACCTAATAATGGGAGTGAGGATCCCATCATAGTCACAGGGGAGGGGATTATACAGGTGTCTTAGTTTGGGCTGCTGTAACGAATACCATAGACTGGGTGGCTTAAACAAAAAACATTTATTTCACATAGTTCTGGAGGCTGAGAAGTGGAAGATCAAGAGGCTGGCTGGTTCAGTTCTTGGTGAGAGCCCACTTCCTGGTTTGCAGATGGATGCCTTCTCGCTGTATCCTCACATGGAAGAGAAAGAGATCATCCCTCTAGTATCTCTTTCTTTTAAGGGCACTGCTATCTTCATGGGGGCTCTACACCTTGGATTTACCTTCCAAGGCCCCACCTCCTAATACTATCTCATTGAGGATTAGGCCTTCAACATGTGAATTGGGTGGGGGTGGGGGGGGTTAGTTCACAAGCATTCAGTTCACAGCAAAAAAACATGCATACCAGGGGGTGGGAATCTTTCAAGTTATCTTAGAATTCTGCCTGCCACAGGAAAAAATTGAGGAAAATAAACCAAGAAATTATAAAGCTATAGGATTGTGCTAATTGACAGACACCAGATTCCTACCTAAAATAATTAGTGTCTAAAGGCCATGGAGGCCTCCAGGACCCAAAATACCCTCCTCTGTCTGGTCTCGAGCCCTCAGCCCTCTCCAGCCTTCTCATTCCCCTCCTCCACCCACTGCATGAGTGGGAGTAAAAGCCAAAGCCGGAGCTCAGAGGGTAAAGGGCATGGACTGAGGGCCATAGAGAGGAAAGGCCACTGACACCCACCTCATGGTGCCTCTGACCTGGCAGCAAGGCAGCAATTAGAAGTGGAGGGGTCAGGAAGACACACCTGGGTTCAGAGGCCAGCTCTGCTACTTACTCACTTTTCAAGTTTCAGTCTAGTCACTGAATCTCTGTTTTGAGGTCAGTAAAACGAAAACAAGTTTTCCCTCAGAGTCGTAAGCATCGGATGAGATAATTTACATCAGGTGCTTTACACAGTACCTGGATGGTGAGGGTAAAATAATTGGAAAAGATAAAATAAAACCTACCTAGGAAGCAGCTCAGGGAAGGAGGAGTTGCTATTTCTCATAACATCTACTGGGTGCCCAGAATGGTGCTGGGAACTGTGAGATTTACAGACTTCCATAAAGCAGGATGTCTAGCACTGACACATGTACAATCTAGGTGGAAAGACAAGCCAACAGGTGTCCTTTCATAGAGAGATAGATTATGAACGCAAGAGTTCTCTTTCTCAAGGACTTTTCACCCAGGACCTGGAAGCACTTGGCCTCTCATGGTGTTCAAGCCAGGCCTTCAGAGGTCTGTGTTGCCTCAGTAGCTGGCCTGCCATAACCAGAGTCCTGGTCCCTGGCCCAGATGTAAGGTCCCTGAAGTATCACGCAGACAGAGACCCACCCATGGGACCCTCAGTTAGTGACACTCAGAATGTTCGGCCTACTCAGAGCTGGCTCCGTTTTCTTCTGCCGAGTGAGAGTGAACATCAGATGACCCTGTCTTAGAGGGTGGGACCAGAGACTGCAAACAGTGCCGTGTTATTTTCTTACTGCTGCTGTAGCAAATCGCTGCAAACTTAGTGGTTTAAAACCACACACATTTGTTCCCTAACAGTTCTGGAGGTCAGAAGTGTCCCTGGGCTAAAGCCAAGGTGTCAGCGGGGCTGTGCTCCCTCTGCAAGCTCCAGGGAAGAACCCGTTTCTCTGCCTTGTCTAGCGCTAAACGCTGCCTGCGTTGCTTGGCTCCTGGGCCCACACCACTCTGATCTCTGCTTCTGCCATCACACCTCCCTCTTTGGCTTTGGCGTTCCTGCCTCCCCCTTATAAGGACCCTTGAGATTACATTTGGGCCCACCTGGATAATCCAGGATACTCTTCCTATGTCAAGATCCTTAATTTAATCATATCTGCAAAGTCTCTTTTGCCATGTAAGGTAACATAGTCACAAGTTTGGGGGGTTAGGATGTGGAGATTTTGAGGGGCCATGATTTTGCTTATCAATAAGTACTATTTCCCTGAGTTAGATGCCTGTATTTTTCTCCCCAAATGATTCAGAAAAAAAACTATTCATCTCTAACCATTGACCTGATCAAGCCTACAAACAACTTGGGGATTAAACACATTTTCATAGAAGTAAGTTCGTTGAAGTTGAGTGGGGAAAAGGTGCCGTGCTCTGGACATCATAAGAGAATAATTGATCATTAAAATCTGCTCTTAAATGCAACTGATAGGCCACCGTTTAATAAGATGTGAAAAGAGAACCTATATTTTAGTAGAGTTCTAGCATTCTTTACTTCAATATTTGCAAATTGTGATGATCACTAACACCTATGTTCCCCCACCCTGTTTCTAACTATTCTTTAAATTGACTTGATACTGCATTTTTTTTTTGACAGTTCAGTGACAGGCACAAATTACTTCACTGTTACCGTGGTAACGAAGGGACCTCCAAACAGAGAAAAAATAAGATTAAAATAAAAGGGGGAAAGGAATATTCCAAATTAGCATCGTTGTGTCGTTGTCCAAGTGTAGTCGGGTGTCACTTGGTCAAGCTTTGGGAGTTGTTTCCAGTAAGGACCCCTGAGTCAGTCAGTCAGCGGGGCAAGTTGTTCCTGTGAACAGGAATGCTTGTCTCCTGCAAGAAGCAATGGTTCAAAGTTTATGGAACCTTCTACTCTCCCTTACTTATGCATCTCTTTTATTTGGATCATCTCCTTTGTTTTTCATCTCCTGCTTTTCCCCTTCTGAACACATTAGTTACTATGGAAACATTGGTGTGAATGTCAGAAAGCTCAGCTCAGACATGCTTCATAAAGTCAGTTTACAGAATGGTCTGACATTTATCTCATGTTTGGGAAATTTAAAGAATTTGTGATATTCATGACCACAGACAGGGGTGGGTGGTAAACACTGTGCTATATATGGATTTTAAAATTCGTTTTATATACACTGTGAAAACATCAGGTTTTGTCTTTTAGGAGAAGAATAGCAACACAAACAGGAATCTGGTTTGGAATTTGAAATCGGATTCATTTTCCATCAGTTCAGGGAAGATTTCCACTTTCTAAGTTTATAAGGCTGACTGGAACCTCTTGTGTCAAAATAAATGCTTTTTGAAAAAAATTATGGTTGGCTTATTTTTTAAACTTTAACCTGATAATAAAACAAATGGTATTTCCCATAATAATGTACACAGGGCACCAGCAATATTAGTTAAAGGCACAGAAATGTTAAGATCCATGCTGTAAAGATTCCTACTTCACTATGGGGAATTTCAGAGTTAGCGTTACCCTATGAAATAATAATAATAATAGCTAATGTTCATAGCACACTTACTATGTGTCAAGCCCCATTCTAAATACTTTACATGTAATAATTCATGTGATCCTCAAAACAACCTAGTGAGGTAGATGCTACCATAACACTTGTTTTACATACAAGAAAACTGAAGTACAAAGAAGTTAAGTAACTCATCCAAGTAAGTATTGATAGTTGAAGCAAAGATTCAAATGAAGGCATTTGGGTTCCAGACTGTATATTCTTAACCATCCTGCAAAACTGCTTCTTTATGAAAAAGTAAAACAATAGTAACAACATGTCTAGCTAGAGGGCTTTGAGTTATCATTCCTGTACTAAAAAGGACAATCCAGGCATCCCCCAGCAGAGCTTCCTCCCTAATGGCATTGTTCAGAGCCTTAAGGCTTGCCATATTCTCCTTGGGGATACAAGTTCCTAATGATTACGGTTTGACGATGAGTTCAGATTAGAGTCAAATTTGATTCTAGACTTACAGGCTCTTGTATATTTATTTTGTTACATATAAAAGAGTAATAATGTTTTGCTATATGATCAGCAGGAAAGCTATAAATAGCTGAAAAGATACTGACGTTAACTCCACTGGATTCCATCAGAAGAATTTTAATTACAAAGAAAATCCAGTGTCAACCAGCAGGGCTACATTAATGCTTTGCCACCCAACATTCCCCAAGTCCTCTGGCAACAGCTCCCAATCTCTGTTTGAGAATGCCCCACCTGCTCAGTTCATGTGCTTGACTCTCCTAAGTCTCCTTAGATCCAGGTCTAAGCCAATCAGCACATCTCATCTCCCTGACCTCAGTGACCCCTTGACCTCAGTGACAGATGGCATGTGACCAGATCAGAGCCAATGAAATGCAAGAAGATTTTTGCTGGGAATGCTCCAACAGGAAGAGGGGCTCTTTTTCCTCCCTAGAAAATTTAACTGTGAAATGAGCTGCTCTAGCCATCTTTGCCACCACCAAAGAGTTGCCCTAGAGCATACAGAGGCAGAGAGACCGAAATCCCCGGAACAGAAGGCATGTGAAAGGTTAAGAGAAACCCAGCCTATGGTATCATTTGAGCCCTGGGTACAGCATTGTCCAAAATCTGTCTGCTAGAATTCTCAATTCTTGAATCAATAAGTTACTCTACCACCACCACCACCCTTTTTTTTTTTTGGTAAATCTAAACACATTTGAACTGGCTTACAACAAACAGAAAAGGCCTAATGGACAAAACAAGAAGTGTCTGTGTCCTTTGAGTGAAAACACTACCTCTTATTCACCTTGTTCGTAAGCAAGCAAACATTCCCTTATCTAAGATTCCAAAATCCACAAACCTCTGAAAACCAAAAAGTCCCTTTGTAGCTCATTTGGTGTCAAAACAGACATGACCCTCATGGACACAAGGCTGCCCACAGTCCTTCCTTATCCCACTTAATGTGAATATTCCTGTTTTGCTAAGGAACAACTAATGTGTGTGATTACAGGATGCTGCTTACAGACCCCACCAGGATGGTCAGACTATACAAGGTATAAACTCTTACCTTTATTAAATCAAAGAATTATAAATTCTGAAGCCCCAAAGTGTTTCTGATAAAAGGGTGTGGACTCAGAGTCACAGGATAAATTGAACAAATAAATTGATTGAATAAATGACTGCTTACTCTCTGAACAGGATGGGATCTGAGTCAGCTATCAGTATTACTCAGAACCACAGGAGTAAGGCATCCGTTACTCCAAAACTATATTGAAGGTCGGAGTATGCTTGCATATGCTAGACAGCAAGTCAAACATCAGATTGATAAACACCAGGACAAAGTGAAAATTCATAAGCAAAAATTCATTATAAAAGCAAAAAGAGTTGAATGTCTCAAAGAATACTGTCTATCAAAAGCTTCAAGAACAGAAAATCTGGGTGAATAGAAAGAACCTGCTGCCTGACTCCACACCAAGTTACACTACACTGTACATGCTATAAACGATAACTACAAGACGCAAAAGAATTATGACGCCGAGTACATGTGGCTACTACGACATTGACTAAATCTTGAAATCCAATCCATATTCCACGTCCGTGGGGGATCCATTCCTCAACGCTTCTCCCTGAGTCCTCACATTATATATATAAAAAATGTCATTTACCTTTTATTTGACTGCAGCCAAGAAAATTATCATGTTATGCGATATTAAAAAGAGTACTGGAAACTAATTAAACACTACCCTCAAAATAGGAAAATCTGGGGGTCATGACTCATCTGCTTTCTTCTTTATATCCGCAACCTAAAACAGTAAGTAGTACATGGTAGGTTCTTAAGATGTACTTTATTAATAAATGAAATATGTGCTACATTCTGATACCTTTGCCATCCGACAACACCGAAAAGTCAGTGGAACAACTGACAGAGGGAGGGGAAAAACTAGAGAAAAAAACAAGCCCCTAAGGATGGTGACACCACTAGTACATGGATAGAGACCCTCCATGGGTCTCCTATCACTCACAGAAAACCAGATTGAAATCAATGATCTCTAAGGTACCCCCCCAGCCCTATGATTACATGATTTTTCTGCATTAAAAGAAAATCTAAAAGGGTACAGACAGAAGTCTATATAACTTACTTAAAACACTGACTAATAGAGCATGGAATAATCCCTAAATTTGGAGAAGACTCTTGGAATTTGAAATTTCATATATATGAAAAACATACTCCATCAAGCATCTTACCATAACTAAAAGATGGTACAAGCCTGAAAAATAGTCCAGCTCAAACACACACTGGTCTGAGGAATATTGAATCCTTATGTTCCTGTTAATAAAATATCTAATGTCCAAACTCCAAGCTGTAAGAGCCCAACCAATCCCGGCATGTTGTCAAAGTTTTCTACCTCCATGACATTGCTTAAATCTAACCTACCTTTTCTGTGGAATAGTTCTTAACTGCCCCCCTTCACTCCAGGTTCTCCTCTAATCTTCCTTGCACGCTATTGCCCGACGAACTTTCCTAAGGAAAAGCTCTGATCTCATCACTGTTTCAAAACCTTCAACACTACTTTATTACCTTCGGCAGGATTTCACTAATTATGTGATGATAACACGTTTCCCTATTTCCTCTCCCACTCATTATTCGGCTTCTTTTCAGTCTCCAGCAATGAAGCACTTTCCTCTACCTGTCTTTTAACGTTAGAATTCCTTAAATCTTGACTATAGCCCCTTCTCATTCTATAACTTCTCCTTAGGCGACCGCATCCTTACTGAGGCTTTCATTAATATCTAGATGCCAACAAATCTCATTGTTTTTTGTGTGCTTGTTTCTTGTATTTATTTATTTTTGGCTGTGTTGGGTCTTGCTGCGAGCGTGCTTTCTCTAGTTGCAGCGAGCGGGGGCTACTCTTCTTTGAGGTGCGCGGGCTTCTCACTGTGGTGGCTTCTTCTGTTGTGGAGCACTGGCTCTAGGTGCACGGGCTTCAGTAGTTGTGGCACGTGGGCTCAGCAGTTGTGGCACGTGGGCTCAGTAGTTGTGGTGCGTGGGCTTAGTAGCTCCGCGGCATGTGGGATCTTCCTGGACCAGGGCTTGAACCCATGTCCCCTGAATTGGCAGGTGGATTCTTAACCACTGCACCTTCAGGGAAGTCCCTGATTAATTGCTTCTAATTACAGTAACATATACATGAAATTTACCATTCACGCATTTAAAGTGTACAATTCAATGGCGTTGAGTACGTTCACAATATTGGGCAAACATCACCATTACCTAGTTCCAGAATCTTACCACCATCTCAAATGGAAACCCCAGACCTACTGAGAATTCACTCCCCATTTTCTCACACCCCTAGTCCCTGGCAATCACTAATCTGCTTTGTGTCTCTGTGGACTTGCCTATTCTGGATATCCCATATAAATGGAATCTTACAGTATGGGGCCTTTTGTATTTGGCTTCTTTCACTTAGAAGCATAAGGTTTTTGAGGTTCATTCATGTTGTAGCATGTATCGGTACTTCATCCCTTTGTCTTTGTCTGGCTAAAAAATATTCCACTGTATGGCTATACCACATTTTGTTTATCCATTCATCCGTTGATGGACATTTGGGCTGTTTTCATCTTTTTAGCTATTGTGAATAATGCTGCTATAAACATTATTGTACAAGTTTTTGCTTGAATACCTGTTTCCAATTTTTTTATTTTTTGGATATACACCTAGGAGTGAAATTGCTGGGTCATCTGGTATTTCTATATTTAACTTATTGAGGAACTGCTAAACTGATCTCCATAATGGCTGCACCATTTTAGATTTTCACCAGCAATGTATGAGGGTTCCAATTTCTCCACATCTTTGTCAACACTTGTTATTTTCATGTTTTAAAATTATGGCCATTCTGATGGATGCAAAGTGCCATGTCTTTGTGGTTTTGATTTTCATTTGCCTAATGAATGACTAATGACATTGAGTATCGTTTCATATGCTTTTTAGCCATTTATATATATATCTTCTTTGGAAAAATGTCTATTCCAGTCCTTTGTCCATTTGTAAATGGGGTTGTTTGTCTTTTTGTTTCTGAGTTGTAAGAGTTCTTTATATATTCTGGATACCAGACCCTTAGTAGACATATGATTTACAAATAGTTTCTCTCATTTTGTAGGTTGACTTTTTACTCTTGTGATAGTGTTCTTTGATGCACAAAAGTTTTTAACTTTGATGAAGTCCAGATTATCCTTTTATGTTATTGCTGCTTTTGTTTTCATGTCATATATAAGAAATCATTAAAAGAGAAAAAAATTATTTGCAAATCCAAGGTCATGAAGATTTGCCATTATGTTTTCTACTTAGAGTTTTGAAGTTTTAGCTCGTAAATTTAGGTCTTTTGAGTCCTCATTTTAAGTTAATTTTGTTCGTAAATGATGTGACATAGGGGTCTAACTCCATTCTTTTGCATGTGGATATCCAGTTGTCCCAGCACCATTTGTTGAAGAGATTGTTCCTTTCCCCATTGAATAGTCTTGGCACCTTTGTCAAAAGTCAGTTGACCATTGATATACGGGAACCCTTATTATCTCTTACACAGATTTCTCCTCTGAACTTAAGACCCACATGTATCCATCAGGCCATTCAACATATACACCTTGACATTCCCAAAGCAGACCAGATGGTGTCCAACATCTCCAAACATGTTCATATTCCACCGTTCTTTCTGGGCACCACCATTCATTTAGCTGTGGAAGCTAGAAATGTTTCCCTCTCCTTTATTCTCCATATCCAACTCCTGTCAACTGAGTCTCCACAATATATCTTAAATCTGTCCAATTCTTTCAAGCTCCTCTGCCATCCCCTAGATCAAGTTACTGTGGTTCTACTCTCTGCACCATTAAAAGGTCTCCGAACCAGACTCATCTCTCTGCATCTATTCTTATACTCCTTTAGTCTATTATTCAGGGAACTTTTTAAAAAAGACAAATCAAATCATTTGTCTCTCTCACTCTCCCATCCCCACTCCAGGCCCACCTTGTTTAAAATTTTTCAATTTCCTCCCATTGTTTATAGGATAAATACCAAAATGGTAATGTGGCCTGTAAGGTTCTGCAGGACCTGATTCTGAATTTCCTCTTCAGCCTGATTATACCACTCTTTACCTTTCAAGTACATAACTCCTACTCAACCTTCAGGTCTCACCTCAGATGTGGCTTATTAAGGTGACTTCTGCTAAAGCAGGTCTCCTTGCTAATTGTTATTTTAACACACTGTGCATTTCCTTTATAGAGATTTTCACAACTTGAAATTATGTATCTGTGAGATTATTTGTGTCTATTCCCCACTAGATTTAAAGCTCCGTGAACTCCACATTTTCTAGCCTAGAAAATTTCAAGACCCTCCATCATCTGACCTTTATCGACTTAGTCACAACTATTCTCCTTCACATTCCCATCCTCACATTCTGATAAAACCCAGTAAAAATTCTGTCATTGTATACATAGTTTGTCCATACTGTTGTTTTCCTGTTTTCTCTTACTCTATCTTTCTATTTTACTATTACTCTAGCTCATTTTCACTCTTCACTCATTCATTTAAGTTTAACTTAGGGAGTACCTACTATGTGTCAAGTCCTGTACTAGAGATACTGGACTAGACATACAGAACAGAGGAAGCCATGAGTTGTGATACAAAGAAAGCAAGGAAACAGGTATATAAACAAATAGCTATAACCCCAGATAAAAGTTGATATGAAAAAGACTTCTAAAAATTATCATGGGAACAGAGAAGTTTCCTCTTCCTGAGAAAGTCATGGAAGCTCCACTACAGAATGTATAATTTTAGCTAGGTCTTGAAAAGTGAGTAAGAATGGGAAAGGAGAGGTTTTCAAGGATAAGCATTTATCATTGGTAAATCATGATGAAGGACAGTGACACGTTTGGGAACAGCAGGTGGCCCACATTGTGTGGCACACAGGGCTTGGGCAGAGGGTGTGACCAAAAGGTGAGATGTCCAAATCAAAAGCCTATGCCATTATGTTTTGGACACAGCTGACAACCACAGTCTTGAGCAACTGCCCCTTTCCCTCGCTCTAAAAGAAAAAGTATAACTTTCTAATAAAACCTTAATATGAGAAACTCTCTGGTGGAAAGGATTCTAGGGTGGCTCCAGTGAATCCTGCTTCCTGGTGTTCTTACCCTGTATAATCCCTTACCCTTGAGTGTGGGTGGAACTCATGACTTTCTAGGAGCCAAAACTACAGTCCTGCCTATGAAATTAATGTCCTAAATCAAGTGTTGACCAATTAAAAGGGAGATTATTCAGGTTGGAGGAGGAAGGGACAGACTTATTCAGATGAAATCCCTCAAAAGAGAGACTGGATGTTCCCCGAAGCAAGAAACTCCACTTGTGAGGACAATGAAGTAAACAGCCATGTTGGAAAAGCTAACAAGAAACTTTGGGCAGCCTGCAGCTGACAGCCAGCAAAAAGCAGGGGCTGCAGGCATGTAGCCACGAGGAAACGAGTTCTGCCAGCAACCTTAGAAATGAATTCTTACCCAGTCAAGCCTGTTGATGTGAATGCAGCCCTGGCCAACACCTTGACTGTAGCCCTGTGCGATCCTGAGCAGAGAACCCAGTTGTGCCATGCCACACACCTGACCTAGAGAAACTGTGAGACAATAAGTGTGGGTTATTTGAAGCTGCTAATTTGTGGCAATTTGTTATGCAGAAATAGAAAACTGATATACATTCTAAGCTAGTGAAGATGTTTTTGTTGTTGTCCTGTGTTTCTTACTTTTTTTCCCCAAAAAATGGCTTAACTACTAAAGGGACAATTGAAAGAATTGGTTAGAACAAAATTTAAGTGCATTTGTAGCCAACTCCCCAGTAAAATGAAGTGACAATTCAATGCTTTAAATTGATTTGCTCTACTTTACTGGAATGTGTAACTTCCCCCACCCCCACCCCCTCAGGCTTGCATTCTTAGTAGTTTCCTTGGCTTTTAATCAACTAGTTGCTCTCAGGTGAAAGAAAAAAAAAAAAAAAGCAGATTTAAAGATCAAAACACAGCCATAAAAAAACAAATGGAAGAGCACTCTTACTGCACAACACACTACAGCACAGGAAACAGTCCACAGCCTGTCTTGCTGCAATGCTTCCTCACCTCTGCTATTTGAGTCAGTGTTTTCCCACAGGAATAATTTTATAATAGGAAGTTGATGACCCAGCATCAAATAAGTCATTGTTATGACTAATATGGTCAATTTATATATAATAAAAGCAAAGAAGGGATTCAGACCCTCTACAATAATTTAAAATGAAGATATTATGTTTCAAGTTATAAAGATAGGCATAAAAAGACCATTCATCTTGCTTAAAAGTTCACAAGTAACATAATAAACATATATGGTTTAAAATATAACCTTATAACATCATTTTTAATCTAACTAATATGCTAGACCAGATAAACACATCATTTAATTTAACCTAATTTTGTTAAGAAGCTAACTTATCCCCATACAAAAATCTAGCAAAGGGCTTCCCTGGTGGTGGAGTGGTTGAGAGTCCGCCTGCCAATGCGGGGGACACGGGTTCGTGCCCCGGTCCGGGAGGATCCCACATGCTGCGGAGCAGCTGGGCCCGTGAGCCATGGCCGCTGAGCCTGCGTGTCCGGAGCCTGTGCTCCGCAACGGGAGAGGCCACAACAGTGAGAGGCCCACGTACCACAAAAAAACAAAAAAAAATCTAGCAAAGATAATTATGTTTATATTGCTTATGAAAATAGAATTGAAACTCTGAAGTAAAATACCAGGAAAAGATACAATAGTATATGAAAAGAGGAGTCCTCCCTGACCATGTAGAATTTATCCCCCAAACAAAAGATGGGTCCATATTCAAAAATAAATCACAACAATTCATATCTGTAGGTATTAAAGAGGGGGATGTTCAACAGATGTTGGGAATTATTAAATTTCTGTTCATACCTTTAATGTTTAAAACACTTTGAAGACTAGAGCTTATAGGATAATTATTAAATATTAAAAAGCCTTCTCAAACCAATAGCCCACCTAATGTACAACAGGTAGCTTCTAGATGCATTCCAGTTTAAATCCACTATCTTTGATCAAGCTCTGCTTATTTCACCTTCCAAATAGTTCTCTAATCTTTTGATGGTTCAGGCCTTCAGTGTGTCTCACCTGGAGGACTAAACAGTCTCCTAAATGATGAATGCTATGGTCTGAATGTTTGTGTTGCCCCCTGCACCAGATTCATATCTTGAAACCCTAACCCCCACGGTGATGTTGTTAGGAGGTGGAGGCTTTGGGAGGTGATTAAGTCATGAGAGCAGAGCCCTCCTGAATAGGATCAGTGTTCTCATAAAAGAGGCCACAGAGAGATCCCTCATCCCTTCTCCCATGTGAGAACACAGTGAGAAGGTGCTTCCTGTGCACCAGAAAGCAGGCCCGAATCTGTCAGCACCTTGATCTTGGACTTCCCGTCCTCCAGAACGGTGAAAATATATTTCTGTTGTTTATAAGCCACGCAGTCATGGTACTTTGTTATAGCAGCCCAAACACACTAAGACTACATCACTGCCTTTAGTCTAATTCGTCTCAAAGCCATTCTCTTCACTGTGGTCAGAACCATATTTCTAAATTTGTGTCACGTCCCTGATTAAAATCCTTTATTGGTTCCTCCAAAGAGAACCTAGTACTGGGCATGCTCCCAAGGTACATGCTTGATGATCTGACATGGCTCATCTCTGCAACTCACATCCTGCCTTCCCCGCCTGGCCCTTGCAGGTCCTGTGCATGCTATTTCCAGCCTCCTGTCTGGGAGGCATGTCCTCCTCCCTCTTTACCAGGTACTTATTCATCTTTAATCCTCAGTTCAGGACTTTTATCTCCTATTTCCTCTAAGAAGCCATCTCAGATACTACTCTCCCTTTTCAGATTGTTACTAATACCCCTCTCTGCTGCCTCCACAAGTGCCCTGTGTATATGTCCATCCCCACCCTTAGCACATGATTATTCAGTCTCTGTATCTGTCATTTCTGCCTGATGAGTGTGCTCTTCAGTATGATCCCCAGCGCTTAGCGCATAGGAGGTGACTGCTGTTCACTGAATGAATGAAGACGAGGGAGCAAAAGTGAGCCCTGTCAGTTGCAACACCTCTCCTGAAGCACAGTCTGGAATGGAATCCTCTGTGGGAGTTGCCCAGACCAGGGTATAATGCCTGAGAGTATTATCTACCACTAATGCTGAGAGAAACCCCAGCAAAGCCAAACTTCTACATCTGGGATATCCTATAGATCTACCCAAATCATCTCACACCCACACTCAGAGGATGTGCTATTCCCATTTCAAACTTAAAAAGCCAAACCTGTAGTACAAAATGGATGTCAGGGCTTCCCAGGTGGCGCAGTGGTTGAGAGTCCGCCTGCCGATGCAGGGGCCCGGTCCGGGAAGATCCCACATGCCGTGGAGTGGCTCGGCCCGTGAGCCATGGCCGCTGAGCCTGCGCGTCCGGAGCCTGTGCTCCGCAACGGGAGAGGCCGCAACAGT
>NW_020174057.1:801864-802478 GCF_003031525.2 Neophocaena asiaeorientalis asiaeorientalis
AGCCCCCCCTCCCCAAAAAAAAAAAAAAAAAAAAAAAAAAAAAAATGGATGTCAGTTACACTTACCTAACAAAGCTGAAGATGGTGGTCACATTTAAGAGTGGGCATACTTTCTAACAAGAAAGGTAGAAACAGAGACGTCAGTCCCCTCATTCTGTAATCTACAGGCAAACATCCCTCTGTTTACTGGATAAATTCTAAGCTCTTAGCTATGTCTTACAAAGCCCTTCCTGATCTAGACCACCTTCCTCTCCAGTCTTCTCTTGTATAAGCTCCTCGTATGGCCCACATTCCAGCTGTTCCCTCCTACTAAATTTAGGCAACTTGGTTCTTTGCCAAAGTCAATAACTTTGATATTTAAAAAGGGTTCAGTAACGATAGCAATATTTAGATATCCAGATATTCTTGTTTCATTTTGGCAGATAAAGATTTAGTGTACATGATCATCGTAAAACATGAGAAATAAAATGTTTTCTCATCTCACTGGTATTCAAATAATGAGTAGGTGCCTTTTGACATAAGATGTGCTTCAAATTCTGAAAAGTTCAATTTGTCAGAATGCAAAATGAGGCACAATTGATTTTTTTTTTTTTTTTTTTTTTTTTTTTTTGGGTA
>NW_020174057.1:802496-951895 GCF_003031525.2 Neophocaena asiaeorientalis asiaeorientalis
TTTTTTTTGCGGTACGCGGGCCTCTCACTGTTGTGGCCTCTCCCGTTGCGGAGCACAGTCTCCGGACGCGCAGGCTCATTGGCCATGGCTCACGGGCCCAGCCGCTCCGCGGCATGTGGGATCTTCCCGGATCGGGGCACGAATCCGTGTCCCCTGCGTCGGCAGGCGGACTCCCAACCACTGCGCCACCAGGGAAGCCCCATAATTGATTTTTAACATTTTAATTTTAAGTGAGCTGGTTGTCAGATTTCACTTGAAAAGGACCCACAATATCTACATCAAGGGCATGTCAACTATCTTCAAGCATTCTTGTCATTTTTCTATGTTCATAAATTTATCCTACTACTAGAAATCCTATTATTTGACATGTGTGAAGGGTTAACCAAACTTCCAGTTTATTACAAATATCATAAATACCATACAGAAATTAATAATTTATAACAATCTCTACATGTTTTCCATATTATTCAACAATTGATAAAATTAGATATGAGATGATACTGAACCTCTCTTGGGGTCAAAGCACCATACTAGATACTGCAACTACAGAGAGATTTCCTAAATGGCCTCTGCCCAGTGGGGAGAGAGACCTGGAGACAAACCAACCCAATTCCATAAGAATTATAATAGTGATAGGAAGTGAATTTTTGGATGCACGGAAGAGATCATGATTGCTTTAGGTCATGGAAAAGTGTCACAAAAGAGGTGACGTGTGAAAAGTGTCCTGAAGGATCTGTAGAAGTTTGCGAGGCAGAGAGAGCAATGAAAGTGATTGCCCAGAGCTATGAAATGGCATGGTACTTTCTGGTACCTGAGACTGAAATATCTGGGGCAGGGCTGTGGAGCAGCAGGAAGGATCAGGATGCCACATCAAAGACTACACATGGGCTTTTTCTGTGGACAATTAGTTTTGCCTTTTTGGTGAGGACAACACTAGTATTATAGAAGTGTATGCAACAGATAAGAAGAAACAGAGTAAGGCAAAAAGCCTAGGTAAGAGGCTCTTACAATAAATTTCAGCAAAGTATGAAGAAGTTCCAAATCACAGCAGCTGGAATAAAGGTGAGTCAAGATGTTTATCAGTCAGCTATTGCTGCATAATAAACAACCAAGAAACTCCCAGTGGCATACAATCGTAGGCATTTGTTCCCATAGATCTGAGGATCTACTGGGCTGGACTAAAGCTGGGTTTGGCTGAGTGGCTTGGCTGAGACAGCTCGGGCATCACATGTCTCATCTTCCTCGGGACCAGCAGCTAGCCTAGGAAGCTTTTTGTGTTTAGTTTTGTTTTTCAAGGTCCATGTCAGAGGTACAAGAGAGTGGGTGGAAACATGCAAGACCTCTTAAAGCCTGGGCTTGGAATTGACACACCATCATTTCTCCTTTATTGGCCAAAGCAAGCCACTTGGCCAAACCCAAAGTCACAAGGAGGGGAAACATATTCCACCTCTTTAGTAGTAGGAACTGCAAAGTCAAATGGCAAAGGGCAGGAATACAGCTAGGGGTTTAGGACTGCTGACAATAATGCAAAATACCACATTCTGGCCTCCAGAACACAGTAATTCATGTTCTTCCTAAATGCAATATATGCTCACCCCAACCCAAGGACTCTAAAAGTCACATCCAATCACGGCATCAGGCTCAGCTCAAGACCTTGTAATCTACACTAGATTCAGATATGTTTCATCTTGATAAGAACAATGGATTGCTCTTTGTTCAGTGAACAGAATGAGCAACTCCCGAGATACACGCATGCGCCCGCGCGCACACACACCGAGCGTACAAACTGAAACCAGGACAGGATAACTGCAATAAACACTCCCATTTTAGAAGAATGGGAGGCTCCTAGCAGTCACTGGCCTACAGCAATTCTGAAATTCATCTGAGCCCAAGTTGCTCTGTGGATGGGAAATGTTTCTTAATTAGGCCTGGGCTCTGCTTCCTGGGGGCGCCTCCCAAATCATTGTTCTCCACAAGGTCTTTGACTGCTCTTCAAGATGTCCTTCGTTTTTCATCCTCCTCAACCATTTCTGAAAAGGGCTTTGGAAGATAGGCCATTTTGGCAACAGAGCAACTTTCTCAGCCTGCCTCCTGGATTACAAAGTTCAGGGCTTGGAGAATTTTTTATATTTTTGAAAAGCCTCAATCTTTTAGTCCTAAGTGGCAGCAGTGATTTTGCTAAATCAACTGTTTAAAACACTTTGTAAATGTTTATGCATTTGACCCCAGTCTACCCAGTGAGCCAAAAGTCAAAAGTCATACCCACAATTATTTTCTAGACATGCTTCTCTCTCTCTCTTGACTTAATTACTGCTACTAATAAGTGCATATCAGACTAATGTGGGACCATGCCCTTAAGCTTCCTAAATGTCCTTTTTACCAGTTGAAAAGGCATACCACAGGTTCTCAATTTTCTTAGCCTCAGGTATCTTTTATACTATTAAAAATTACTGAAGACTCCAAAGAGCTTACCTTAGAAAATTCTAGAAAGTACAAGAACCCATTCCATTAGATATCGGGGTAACGATGTAATCACATGTCACATAAGCACTGGAAAACTTCACTCTATGCTCATGAGAAAATAAGAATGAAAAAGGACAATGTCTTACTTAGTACTGTAATGAAAATAATTTTGACCTCACAGGCCCCCAAAATGATCTTAGGAATTCTCAGGGCTCACCAAACCACATTTGGAGAATTACTGGTCTACTAAAAGACACTTTTTCTCCTTTCAGAGGTTCTAACTATAGATTCCATAGCCACGCCCTTGATTTTCCCACAAATAACATAAATCTAAACAGACTCTGTCTTTACCTTTTTAACTCTGTAGTCTTTTTTAAGAGCTCCACCTATCTAAGTATGTGGAACTTGATAATTTAATACATAAAATAATTTTTTACTAGAAATATGCAGTGATTAGTATCTACAGTATTAACTTGTTTGGCATTCTGTTAACTTTAACTGCAAAGTAATACATCTAAACCTTATTGATACAAGGTAAGAAGAATCTTGAAAAGAAACAGAGTGGAGAGACTAAAAATTAGAGTTCATGACTTGCCAAGTAGGATGGTCCTACTGGAACCTCAAGAGTTTGTTTGGAACTCTGAAGGGTTACACCTTAAAAATAAGAATAAACCAGGAATTTAAACTCAACTTGGAAACACCTCCATCCCTGATTGTGTTACGATGACACGGGCGTGCTCATTCCCCTAGCCTAACTGCCTGCCACAGTGGAAGTAAATCTTCTCAGCATTCAGAGACTCAAAGTATTTCTACAATTTTTCATGATATCAATAACTCAATAAAGAAATATTCAAGAAGACCAGATGACACAATGTGACCAAAAACTGAGAGAAATAATGTAAAATAGAAACAAAAGCATAGGATATCCAGATATTAATTATCAGACACAGACTTTCAAATGAATAAGGGAGGGGCAAGATAGGGGTAGGGGATTAAGAGGTACAAACTACTATGTAAAAAAATAAATAAGCGGCAAGGATGTATTGTACAGCACAGGGAATGTAACTAATATTTTATAACTATAAATGAAGTATAATCTTTAAAAATTGTGAATCACTATGCTGTACACCTGAAACTTATAAATTTATTTTTGGCTGCATTGGGTCTTCATTGCTGCGTACGGGCTTTCTCTAGTTGTGGCCAGCAGGGGTTGCGGTGCGCGGGCTTCTCATTGCAGTGGCATCTCTTGTTGCAGAGCACGGGCTCTAGGCACACAGGCTTCAATAGTTGTGGTGCACGGGCTTAGTTGCTCCACAGCACGTGGGATCTTCATGGACCAGGGCTCAAACCTGTATCTCCTGCATTGACAGGTGGATTCTTAACCACTGCACCACCAGGGAAGTCCCTGAAACTTATATAATACTGTAAATCAACTATATCTCAATTAAAATAGAAAAAAGAAAAGAAAATATTTGCTGTAGGTTTTTGGAAGATATATTTTCTCAGGATAAGGAAAATTTCTTCTATTCATAGTTTACCAATTTGCTGAATTTTATCAGGTACTCTTTCTGTATCTATTGAGATTATCCTTATTGTGGTGATTTAAAATAATGGATTTGTTAGTTAAATTATCCTTGTTTACTCAAGATAAATTCAAATTAACTATAAAAGTTATATGTGTATGTTATGTACTACACACGCTTTTTCTATAGCTTTGTTTCAGCATAGTTTACAAAAAATAAAATTAATTTAACTTAAAAAACCTAAAATTAATATATCTAAGGAATTAAATTATAAGATTCACCAAGAGAATTAGAAACTATAAAAAAGAACAAAATGGAAATTCTAAGCTAAAAAATAAAATAGATGATATTAAATACTTACCAGATTAGGTAAATACTAAATTAGACATAGCTGAAGAGAAAAACAGTTTCTTGCTAAAATCTTTATTATTACATTGAATCTGAAAATCAACATGGTAAAAACTGACATTTAACAATGTTGAGCCTTCCAGTCTATGAACACAGTATGTCATTTATTTAGGTTTACTTTCTCTCAGTAATGTTTTGTAGAATTCAGAGTACAGGTCATGCATAACTTTTATGAAATTTATACCTCAGTATCTCATATTTTTGATTCTACTGTAAATAGTATTAACTTTTAATTTCAATTTGTTTTTTGCTAGTATATAGAAATGCAATTGATTTTTGTATATTGACCTTGTATACTGTAACCTTATTAAATTCACTTATTAGTATTAAATTTTTAATATATTCCATAGGGTTTTCTATATAGTTGAATACATCATCTGTGAAGAGACTTCTTTACTTCTTCCTTTGTAATATGGATACCATTAACTTCTTTGCTTTGTCTTTGATTTTAGGGAAAAACCATTCACCATTAAGCACAAGGTTAGCTGCAGTTTTTCTTAAGATGCCCTTTATCTAAAAATAGAACTACCATATGATCCAGCAATTCCACTGCTGGGTATGTATCCAAAGAAAACGAAAACACTAATTTGAAAAGATTTAGGCACCCCAGTGTTCATAGCAGCATTATTTATAGCAGCCAAGATATGAAAGCAACCTAAGTGCCCAATAACAGATGAATGGATAAAGAAGATGTGATATATATAATACATATATAATATATATTGTAATATATATATGTATATAACTCAGGCATAAAAAGAATGAAAGTCTGCCATTTGCAACAACGTGGATGAACCTAGAGAGTATTATGCTTAATGAAATAAGTCAGACAAAGACAAATACTCTGTTATTGCTTATATGCGGAATCTAAAAAATAAAACAAACAAATGTGTATAAAAAAACAGAAACAGACTCACAGATATAGAGAACAAACTAGTGGTTACCAGTGAGGAGAAGGGAGAGAGGAGGGGCAAGATAGGGGTAGGAGATTAAGAGACACAAAATACTTTGTATAAAATGAGCAACAAGGACACATCTTACAGCACGGGGAAATATAGCCATTATTTTGTAATAACTTTAAATGGAGCATAATCTATAAAAATATTTCATCACTATATTGCAAAACTGAAATTAATATACTATTGTAAATCAACTATACTTCAATTTAAAAAATTTTTTAAATGATGCCCTTGGGAACTCGCTGGCTGTCCAGTGGTCAGGACTCCACATTTTCACTGCCAAGGGCCTGGGTTCAATCCCTGGTCAGGGAACTAAGATCCTGCAAGCCATGCAACACAGCAAAAACAAGAAAAGTGAAAGATGCCCTTCATCAAGTTGAAGAGGTTCTCTTTCATTCTTACTTTGCTGAGAATTTTTAATCAGAAATAAGTGTTGGATATTGTCAAATGCTCTTTTTGCATTTATTGAGATGATCATATGGTTTCCCTATGTTAGTCTGTTAACATAGTGAATTACATTAATTTTATAATGTTAGCCCAAATTTGCATTCTTGACATAAGCCTAAGTCATATGTATTATTTTTTATACATCATTGGATTCCAATTGCTAAAATTTTGTTTAGTACTTCTGTATCTGTACTTCTGATAAATATTAGTTTGTAGTTTTCCTGTGATTTTGGTGTTAGGGTAATGCTGACCTCAAAGAATAAGTTGGGAATTATCCCCTCTTCTATTTCCTGGAAGCATTTGTTGAGAATTGGGATATTTTCTTTAAATATTTTAAAGAATTCACCAGTGTAGCCATTTCGGTTTGGCATTTTCTTTGTCAGAAATATCTGCAGAATCTGTAGTGATGTCACTTCTTTCATTCCTGATATTGGTAATTTGAGGGGGTTTTTATGTTTCTCATCAATCTAGCTAAATGTTTATCCATTTTATTGATCTCAAAGAACTAGCTTTTAATTTCACTGATTTTCTCAATTGGTTTTGTTTTCTATTGCACTGAGTTCTTCTCTAATCTTTTTTCTTTTCATTTGCTCCTTTTGGGTTTTACTTGCTATTATTTTTCTAGCTTAAGGTGGAAGCTGAAGTTATTGAGTCCTTTCCTTTTCTAATACAGGTATTTAATGATATAAATTTCCCTGTAAGTACTGCTTTAGCTGATTCCCACAAATTATAATTTGTTTTCATTTGCATTCAGTTCATTATACATTCTAATTTTTTATTTCGTCTTTTTATGTTTAAGCAATTTGTATCTTTATATTTAAAGTGGATTTCATGGATTCAGTTGGATAAAAAAGATTCACTCTCATAATAAGGGTAACGACAACTTATACTTAATGCAATTACTGATACTGCTGTTTAAATCTACTATTTTACTGTTTATTTTCTATTTGTCCCATTTATTCTTTGTTCTCCTTTCCTTTCTTCTTTCCCTTCCTTCTTTTGGATTATTTTCTATGGCTACATTTTATCATCTTTGTTGGTTTACTAGTTATAGCTTTTTCTTTTGTGGTTGCTTTGGGGTTTACAGTATACATTCCTAGCTTATAACATTCCACTTTCAGGTAGTATTATTCTGCTTCCCAGTTAGTATAAGAATCTTAAGAGTAGTATGCTTTCATTTCCCTCCCCTCACCCTTGATGATACTCTTCTCAGACATTTCACTTTACATATGTTAACCACACAATACATTGTTATTATTTTTGCTTTAAATATCTATTTAATGAAAATTTAAAATAAGAAAAAAAAGCCTTACATTTGTACACATATTTACCATTTTTGTTGCTCTTTATTCCTTTGCATAGATTTCTATCCAGTACCTTTAACATTTCCTGTAGGGCAAAAGTCTTCTTGTGATAAATTCTTTCAGCCTTTCTAGGTCTGAAAAAGTTTTATTTCATTTTCAAAAGGTATTCTCACTAGGTACAGAATCTAAGTTGAGTTTTTTATTTTCAAAAATTCAGTATTTGAAAATTATTTCAAATATTTTGGGTCTTTTTAAAATTCAGTTGTATAAATCCAATCTCTATTATGCTATCTTGGCCAGAGGCTAAAATTCAATTTCAAGTTTCCCATTTTACCATTTAAATTTTTTCGTGCTTATTTAGCTTTTAAATTCCATGACAAAAAAAAGTTTCATCTTTATGCATAAAGTCACTAAAATTATTTTATTTATCCAACCTCTTTTAATACACATTATGTGCATTTATAGAAAAAGGCAATAGGAAAATATTAACCGATTTAAATACAGCATGTAGCAAAACACACTTTTATGTCTTCTAAATCTGTTTGATAATGATATGTAAGAAAACCTGTTACAAGCCATAATGCTTTTATAACCTGTCAGGAAAAAAGATTATAGAAGCACTCCTAAAGCTTTAATACAAATGTATTCTCTGAGCCGCACTAGGACAAAGTAATCTGCTTTTATTTCTTGAAGTAATTATTAGTATGTTTACACTTATTTAATATATCCTTAAAATCTCTCATCACTTAGGGGAAAAAAGTTAGTAAGCTAGCTAGATTTCTTCTTTTTTTTTTAATAGAGTTCTTTTAGTAAATACTTTCATCTCAGAAGTCAAAATTGGGCAGGAGTGCTATATACAAGGTACATAGTTTAAATCTTTGGGACAAAAGACTATAAGAAGGTAAACAAGCCAGTGGCCCTCCTAATCTTATATCACTAAAAATGTAGATCAGAGCAGGCAGGTGTACACACCTACATATTATCAAAGAGGTGTAAATTCTTTTGACAATTAACCTTCCTGTTGTGTTTTTTTAATTTTATTTATTTTATAGTAAGGTCAATAGTATAAAATATTACACACAACACACAAAGAATTAGAGAAAGTTAATGATATAAACCACAAAATAAAATAAACCACACCTCATTTGGGAGAAAAAAAATGGCACTAATACTGTAATATTTAGTATGTAATATGAAATTTTCACTGTTTATAAGTTGAATTATATTGATTGAAATTTTACAGTATAATTTTGTATGTTATTAATTCATGAGATAATCAGCAGATATGCAGTTCTGGTTGAGTCTTATAAACCCTTAAAAGTTTTCATAAAGTGAAATTAGCTAAAAAATACTGACCAGGAGTAGAGATTTGTTAGAAGTATAATACAGTAACATAAATGCAATAGATACAATGTAATCTGTGCAATTCGAAATTCTGAAAATTTTCTTATCAAATGTACAAGTAATAAATAATAGTCATACTTGACTTCATCAAGTTAACAAAATAATTATTAATCAACCTTGTGTTTTATTAGTCAACTGCTTAGAAACCCAGAACACCAATTAAAATTACTTTCTCCATAAAAATAGAAGGTATCTCAAACTCTTTAATCATCAAACATCCAAAAAAATTTGGAAGGCAACTGTCAACCAAAAATATTATCTGTTTAAAAGAGGTTATTAAAAAACATACATAATCTATTTTTTTTTCTGCACAATTTTCTTTTCTTATGAAAAAGGGCACTTAGTGTATAGCTAAAGCTTTCAGAAAATAAAGATTCTGTTGGCTTTCCTCTTAGGCAGATGACACAGTGTACAGTTTTTAATATAAAAATATAAATATTTTTGACAGAAAAGATGAAATAGTGGTTGGTATACAATCCCATCACCTTTTTACTTGAAAAAAAATTTTCCCAGAGGCCATGAAAACAATACTGAATCTATATAGCTCTGTGTTGCCAGAAGCTTCCCAAATTACAAAACATTAAAGTATTCACTGAAATTTCAAAAGTGTGCCCGTAGTCTTTTGTTTTCTTCTCGTAGTCTTTCAATTTCCGCCACTAAACCTTCATTCACTGAGTATCTTTCCAACAAAGAGTGCATTTCATTCTAGAAAAGGGAAAAAAAAAGCTTTTAAAATTATTGCCATTTCATTTATTTGGCAAGCCGTTTTACATATTTTCAGCTATCATGTTTCTCATGTTCGATTAACTAACTGAATGTTTTTTTTAAACTTAACCACCCTTATTACTTTGTTAATATAAATGAAAGAGCACTGGTGAAATTTATATATTTGGAAAGCTTATATTTGCACATTTCGGAAGCTTTTTGCTTACTTACTGCAAAAAAAAAGCTGTGAAAAAGTAGCTATCATACTTTTTTGTCATACTATCATATCATATGTTTGTAACTATCACAGGTTACAAAGAAGGGTGACTAGTTAAAATCTATTTTACTTATTAAATTTCTAAAACTCCCTGTTTATTTCTTAGCAATTAGATATAACTAAGTAAAAATACATCACCCCTTTATGGACTTTTTAGATCCACAGCTATGCTCACTTACAATAAAATATGTCAATACATACCAATTGCATATGAAACTGTTTAATCATCTCCACTTGCAAATTCACAATATCCTTATGGCATGCTTCTCTAGGGAAGAATGTAAAATATTTATTAGAATTATAACAGTTTTACCAGCTCTAGATCATTCAAGAAAATGGCTAAACTCTTATCGTTTCACGTTACTGTTAATAATTATTATTACAATAGTAAAAATACCACTGCACCTAGTATTTATTTACTCTGTGCTAGGCACTGTTTCTTGTACTTCAGATGTAAGAACTCATTTAATCTTCACAACTAGGTGCAATTATTACCTCCATTTTACCAGTGAAGTAACTGAGTCACAAAGTAGTTATAACTTATCCAATGTCACACAACTAGTAAATGGTGGAGTAGGATATAACCCCAGACTGTCTACCTCCAGAACTCTCATTATACTACATTCCTTAATACAGAAATTATCATTAAGGAAAGACACAGGTTTATATTACAACGAAATACAGATAATGCTCTAGGTTATAATGTTTTAACTATTATCAATGTTTAAGCTATCAAAAAAAAAAAACTTCCAGCAGAATGAAAAGAGCCTATTTGGGTGTTTGTAACAGAGGTTACTCAATAAAATGCAATTAATTCATGCCTACAAAAGCCATAAAAGTGGGAATTCCCTGGCATCCCAGTGGTTAGGACTCAGCACTTTCACTGCCGTGGCCCAGGTTCAACCCCTGGTCAGGGAACTAAGATCCTGCAAGCCACACGGTGCAGCCAAAGAAAGACATAAAAGTTATGAAGTATAACAATAAAAGGAACATTCAGCCACCTGCCACACAACTTATGGGCTAGAACATTACCAAAATCATAGAAGCTTCCTGTGTGCTCCTCTCTGACTCCAACATTTACCTCTTGGGAGAAGCCTAAGAAAGAAGTCACTACGCTGCTGAATTTTGTTTGAGCAAAGAAATGTTTTAAAAAGAAATATATATATATGTATGTTTGTATGTATAACACAGAATCTGTAGTCAGTCTATTTTCGTTGTGCTTGCTTTTGAGCATTACAAAAAGGGTACCATATCCTATGTAGGCTTGAGTAGCGGACATTTAAAAAATAATCCAGTATCATGTTTTCAAGTTTCATATTCTACATATCTGTAATTCACTGATTTATACTAGTGTGTACATTCTGTCAATTTGAATTGTTTTCAAGTGTTTATTATTACAATGTTGTTATAAACAATCATGTATATGTCTTCCAACCCACATGTGCCAATTTCTGTAGACGATATATCCAAGAGTAGATATGTTGAGTTATAGGTATGATCCAGAGGTACACTGCTCAGACTTACAAAATAACAGAAATTATTTTCCAAAGTGGTAGTATCAATGGACACACTCATCATCAGTATAACAGAGCTCATCTAGCTTTACATCCACACCAAGACTTGGTGTTACCAAGCTTTTTACAATATTTTCCCATCTACTGGGTGTGAAATGGTATCCCACTGCATTTTCAGTTGTCTGATTAGTTTGTAGGGCTGAGCATCTTTCCTTATGTTCATATACCATTCCTCTTCTGTGAAATGCTTGCCTATGTCTTTAAACTATTTTTCTACTGAATGTCTTTTTTAAAAAAATTATAAGAGTTCTTTACATAATCTGATCCTTTATTGGTTATATGAGTACTGCAGATACCTTTTGTCTTTTCATTTTATTCATAGTGTCCTGGGATAAACAATTCCTATTAATATTCTCAAATTTACTAACCTAATATTAATGTAAATTTATCAATCTATTTTTATAGGTAGTGTACCCTCTTATTTTTAAGTAACTTCTCAAACCCTGAAGTCATATATTGATATAAATTCTCTTACAATGCCTAAAATGTTTCCATTTACATTTAAACTTTTACCCTGTATGGAATTGATTTTTTAAATAGCATGCAACAGGGATATATACATTTCCTCTGTCATATATCACATTTCCATATATACATAGGCATTTTTTGGGGGGGTGCCTATTTGATCCCTTTGGACAATTTGTCCACCCTGTGTTAATGATACACTTTTTTTTTTTTTTTTTTTTTTTTTTTTTTTTTTTGTGTAGCGGAGCACAGGCTCCGGACGCGCAGGCTCAGCGGCCATGGCTCACGCGGCCCAGCCGCTCCACGGCATGTGGGATCTTCCCGGACCGGGGCACGAACCCGTGTCCCCTGCATTGGCAGGCGGACTCTCAACCACTGCGCCACCAGGGAAGCCCAATGATACACTATTTTAATGATAGCCTATCTATCTGACAAACTAGTCCGCTTCAACATTATTCTTCTCCAGTGTCTTGGTTATTCCATATCTTCCTTCTTTCATATACATTTTGGAATTATCTCATCATCTTCCAAAAAACCCAGTTGGGATTTGATTGGAATTGCATTCAATCTATAGACCAAGTTAGAAGAACTGACAGCTTCATAATATCTTCCCATTTAAGTGTTAATGCTTTCTAATAAATTTTTTTTTAATGTTTTTCCACACACAGATCTTTACCATCTTTGGTTAGATTTATTCCTAAGTACCTTATTTCTTCTGTTGCAACTAAAAGATATTTTAAAAAATTTGTTTCTCTTCTGCTTTGAGTTATGACAAGAGCTGTATTAAAAAACAAACACAAACAAACAACAACAAAAAAAAGTGAAGGCATCGTAGAACCACTAAAGTAGCCAGGATTGGAGGGACCACGGTCTTGTAAAGAAGGCAAGTCTACTAGGTAACCTCCACATTTACCTCTGCTTTTCCCTCTGCGGGATGTGCTGATTCCACATTATGAGAAAAAGAGGCTGAGATGAGAGCAGTGGCCTGGAGTTTGAGACAGTCTCACTTGGTTGGGGAGTATTAGAATTCAGAACTCCCAAGGCAGCCAGCACTGCAAGGTCCAAGATTCTGGAAAGGGGGTATACCTGTAGAAAGTAAACCTGAATCTGTGCAATTTCCCCTCAAGACATCTTTGACTCCTAAGCAATGCCTGTACTGAGTTAGATGGCAGGAAAACAAACATAAAGTGGCAGCTAGGGCTTCCCTGGTGGCGCAGTGGTTGAGAGTCCACCTGCCGATGCAGGGGACACGGGTTCGTGCCCCGGTCCGGGAAGATCCCACATGCCGCGGAGCAGCTAGGCCCGTGAGCCATGGCCGCTGAGCCTGCGCATCCAGAGCCTGTGCTCCGCAACGGGAGAGGCCACAACAGTGAGAGGCCCACGTACCGCAAAAAAAAAAAAAAAAAAAAAAAAAGGCAGCTAAAGAGGAGAAAAGGATTTTGAGAGCCCTGTGATGAAGAACTGGAGGTTTAAGCTTGGGACCCACCAAGATAAAAAGGCCTGGTGAATACTCCAGACATTCAGCTCACATCTTAAAAGGGCACAGACTAAACCCTAGGAATAAAGGCAAACCAGAAATAAAATAGCCCTAAGAAAACCTAAAACCCAGGAAATGATCTGCTTGCCAGAAGAAACTTAAATCTTTTTTAAAGACAACAGAAATAAACCCACAGACTTCTGCTTAGGATGTTAGCTCCCCAGCCCTAATAATGAGAACAAGCCAGATAACCTATAAATTCATACATTTTAAATAAATTCAACTTTGAGAGTGCAAAGAAATCTAAATGAACTAAAATCCAGAAGAAGACAGACCCACAGCTGTTTTCATCCTAGACAGGGCAGCAGGGGAAGAAAGCTGCCACTGATAGGCTAAAGAGAACTAGCTGAAATTTTTATAGATTTTTAAAGGTCAAGTGAAGACTGTCAAGACAGTTTAGAATCCCAAGGAGTCCCAGCCGAAAATAAAGTCTCCATTCCCTCAACAACTTTTTGCTACAGGCCTTCACTGAGTAAAAATTAGGGGCAGAGCAGGAGGGCTGAGAGAGACAGCCCCTAGGGCACAGATGCACAGAGCCTGGTGAAGACTTAGGGCAGGGGAGGAGAACTCACAGTAACCCCTCTGAAGCACTCCAGGCCATCACAGAGAAGTCAGCCTCCAGAGGTGAGGGAGAATGGCTAGCAGAGAGCCTCTCAATAGCCCACTCTGTCCCTCCGTTGTAAGGTACAGCTGGCAACACCTACTGGAGGCTGAAGTCAGAGCAGGCGAATTTGCAGAAATCCTCTGAGCCATTCTGGGTCCTCTAAGCAGAGGCTGCCTATGGCTGACAGAGGGGCAGAAGAGCAGAGAGAGGCCCCTACCCACCCTCAATCCCCAGGTACAGGCACACAAGGCATGATTTCTTTCTAAATTTGCCCCAGAAGAACTTCTCCCTTTCTGTGTTTTCAACATTGCTTTATTCACATTATATTACAGCTGTAACCAGACAATTCTGCCATTTTGCCCTATATATGCATTCCTGAAATATCTCATATATTTTAAAAAACTGTTTATGGAAAAATAATAGGACCAGATTTTTTTAAACGTGGTATGTACATATAACGGAGTATTATTCAGCCTTAAAAAAGAAAGAAATCTTGACATGTGACGTGGATGAACCTGGAGGGCATAATGCTAAGTGAAATAAGCCAGACACAGAAGCACAAATACTGCATGATCCCATTTGTATGAGATATCTAAAACAGTCGAACTCATGGAAGCAAAGAACAGAATTGTGGGTGTCAGGGGCTGGGGAGAAGGGAAAACAGGGAGTTGCTAATCAACAAGTTTAAAATTTCAATACACAAAGTAAGTTCAAGAGGACTGCTGTTACAATATTGTGTCTATAGTTAACAATACTGTATACTGCACACTTGAAAATCCAAGAGGGTAGATCTCATGGTAAGTATTCTTACCACAATAATACTGAAAAAGCAAAAAAAAAAAAAAAAGGAAAGAAAATAACAGGATTTAAGGAGAAAGGACTTGGGCAGACCACGCAAAACCTATATAATCTTTGTAACCTGAGCACTAACAAAAACAATTAAATCCTAATAAAAATACGAGCATAGTTTAAATATTGAATAATCAAAGATTTTGCCTTAAAAAAAAGTGAGGGTCATCTGGTAAAAGGGGAAAGAAGATAGAAGAAAGGATTGGGGCTGTCAAGCATGGAGGCAAGGATAAAATGCCCAAAGATGGGGAAAAAAATCACAAAATAAGCACTTCCTAACACAAAGCACATAGCCAAGCCAAATTAAGAAGAAGGGAATAGGAAGAGATGGACATGGATAGGTGATTTGCTGCCTTTACCTGTGTTCATGTACTTTGTTCTGGTGGCTGTTACACGAACCACCAAAATTTCCTTATCATGTTGTCATTACTGCCCTATTTACAAATGAGTTAATTCACATCAAAGAAACACACATCATAGCAGCCCACACTATACCTACCCTAATTAAACTATAATGCTTTTGTGGGCAGATCATCCGTTTTTGTATCCTTAGTATCAGTACATACTAGGCACATTATAAACGTCAAAATGATTATTTTTCTTTAAAAATATATTTATTAACATTTAAAATTTTTTTTCAAAACATTTTTAACATTAAAAAGAAACATGCACCAACAAAAACTGCACATGTTCTCCAACATTCTTGCCCACGGTATTCCAAATCTGAGCAAGAGTACTAAGTAGCTAAAGGTCAGAAAAGGAAAAAAAATGCAAAAGATTCTAATAATTGAAAATAGCTTTCAAAATATATTGAGATGACAGGTAAAAGGAACCAGCATTCTAGAACATTCTTACAACGTTCAAAATTCAAAGAATGAGAGACAAGGACAGATCCAGGCAAGAACTTTTTAAAATTAAGTATTACATTCTGATGCATTCTACTTGAAAATATTCAGAATTCCTTTAAAAAATATCTTTACTACATTACTGCACAGAGCATACTTAACAGGTGATCTATAAATATTGTAAGAATCCCATTTGAGCTTACCAGAATCTGTCCATAGTTTGATGATGAACAAGATCCACAATGGCAGCCAGCCTGCTACACCATCCTGCCAAGTTATCTAATAACTGCCCTAGGGAAATGTGCCTTTTCCTAGCTGATATAAAATAAACTCAACACTTCAAGATCAACAAAACTCATATTTTCTATGGTTTTATGGACCCCAGAACTTAGGCAAAAGTAGTAACCACAAACATTACTCATAGTTACAGTTTTACACCTAATAAAAAAAGCTAGTCAAGGTCTAGATAATTTCTCAATTACCTAAAGTCATCCAATGTTTCCTGTATCATGTTCTGAATAAAACGGATTTGAACAGATGTCAATGGTGCATTTGGCCGATTATTTCCAATGGTATCAGCTATTTTTTCTGATAGTGAACTGGCAACTCCAGCAGTGACAGAAGATGCTATCTTTGGATCTAAAATTAAAAATGGACAAAATATTAATAGTCAACTTGGACTAAGAGACATCAAACACTTCTAAATATGATTTGGCAAGAGAAAACTTAAAAAACTGGTAAGAAACAGTGATCTTGTGACATTTAGAAAAGTTCACTGTCTGGAATACAAATCTTAGAAACTTTCAATGACATTATTTCTAATAAGTCATTTCTCTCTCTCTCTATCTATCTACCTACCTAAACTGCCAACTGTCTAATGTAATAACATATGACAGAGGAATTAATCTTGAAGAATCTCTGAATCATTTTCTCTTACAAAAGATGAATGTGAAAAGCCACACCACAAACTAGATAAACCAAGACTATTAGAAACAAACAGAAGGAACAGAGGAGTAAAGTAGTTCTACAGGCAAGGCCCTAGAGTTTAAGCTAATGCAATATATCCACAGAAATCTTAAAATATAGGTATCTATATAAAAGAGCTACTACTATACAAAGAGTTTTTTGTATAGGTAACTCGTATCGCTGAACCTAATATCACTTTAAATGTGATGGAGTTTTTAGGGTCTCTGCCATGAACTCTATAGACAGAACTTTAATATGGAAAAGACAAGACAATTTCAGGTACTTAATGACCCATTTTCAAAGGGTCCTATATTCCTATCTGTACCATAGTAGATCAAGACACTTACATATTGGATTGAAAATGAAATTCACACCCAAAGAGTACCAAATCAATGTGGCTGAATTTAACATTTCATACCCATTTCATCGTCTTCTAGTAAGAGAGTCACACACTAGAGAAGTGTCATAAATTTTAAACTCCTTGAACTTTTTCGTCTATGATCACTCTCTTAACTTACCCTTTTCAAGTTAAATACTGCGAGTTTTCAACTTAGCACTCAAACATCAGGAAGTTTTATGTACTTACTTGGAGTTGAGGATCCATTGACTGGAAGTTCATATATAAACTGGCCTTCAATTTCTTTTTCTGGCTTTTCAAATTTCTCAGGACTTCTTGTTTGGTTGGATGATGGAGAGGTACTTAGATTTCCAGTTTCAGCACCAGAGATCAACTTTGCAAACTTCACATTTAAAATAAACAATTAATATATAAATTCTGGTGTTATCCATATTATCCATATAATTTGTATCTACTTTTCTCTTTTTTCCAGTAAGTACGGTCAGAAAAAGGAAGAATAGAAAGGTATCTTGAAGGAGAAAAAAACGTTGCTAGGGCCAGTGGCAAAATAAATCAACTTTACTAATCAAAAACACTTTCAATGATAACATGATAAGCAAAAGCTCATTTGCTAAGAATCTGCAGTTGAGTATCATTTAAAGTGGCAATCACAGGCCAAAAAACTAAACAAATAAATCCCCAAACTCTCACGGGATAACTGGTCAGAAATATTTCAAAAATAAGTCAAAAGACTTTTTTGTACTTCTTAAATGGTATCTTTTCAATATCATTCTAAAAAATAAAAATGAAAATAGACATACTGCACAATAGACTCTATTAGATTACAGCAGAGGGTAATGATGATGAAATACCTTCTCAACACCATCAATTTGCTCTAAGACTTAGAGTAAAAGACTTGACCACCAACTTGGTGCTTTGTGCTACAATGGAAATACATTCTAAAAGAAGTCAGGTATAAAATATTCTTACACAGACAGTTAAATCAAGTATCTTGTCTTAGGAAACAAACAGTGTAAGATTACACCCGCTGTTACCTCCAACATATCCAAAGACAGATTTCAAAAGTATTCTTCAGTTTTTAACATGTGACATCAAGATTTAAGAATATTTTCTACCTAGTAAGTGCACAGCACTGTCAATACTTAGGACATATCCAGTGGCAGCTGCCTGCTTTCTAGTGATGAGATGCATTATACTTGCTAGTGATAAACACACACAGTGAGTTCAATATCATTTATAGGCAGATACCTGCTTGAAGGAGTCTTTAGATTCCTGTTTTCCCAGATACATTTTCTTAGATTCAGCTGTCAGATCATGATTTTCATTTTCTTCTTTCCCTGGAGACCCCATAAAGACATTAAGAGGACTAGAATGCAACACTGAAGTGCTTGAAGGTACTGGATTTTTTCTTGGAGGAAACACTGAGTTCAACTGTGGTAGAAAGTCAAGGCCTGAAAAAGAGGAGAAAAAAACTAGCACTTATATGGGATGTTCCCCAATCTTGGATATTTAAGAAAAGCACTTAACACAATAGACATGTTAATACGGTAGAAAGACATGGGATTTCGATTCAGAAGACAGGTTCACTTATCAGCTCTACCCCTTAGTTCATTTGAGTTTTTGGGTAAAAGTCGTAAAACTCTCTGTGACTGTTAAGTGATCTGTAAATGTGAATGATGATATCCACCTCCCTGAGCGGTGAGGCTTAAAAGAGATATTGTATGTGAAGATACATTGAAAACTGCAAAATACAATGAATGTTTTAGTAAATAAAAGTTTTTGACAAAATTGTTAATTTGTATATCTCTGTGGTATATCTTGGTAGGTAGCCTCTAAGATGGTTCCTCATGATCTCCGCCTCCTACCACGGATCCAGGGCCTCGTGTAATCACCTCCCTTGGAATGTGGGTTGGACCTAGGAACTTGCTTCTAACGAAGAGTATATAGCAAGAGTGGCAGATCTCACTTCCAAGATTAAGTTACAAACACACTGTGGCTTCCATCTTGAGTGCCCTCTCACTTTCTCACACCAGCCCTGAGAGAAGCCAGCTGCCGTGTTGTCAGCTGCCCTGTGGAGAGGCCCACGTAGGTAGGAACTGATATCTTCCGCCAATAGCCACATGAATGAGTTTGGAAGCAGATCCTTGCCCAGTCAAGCCTTGAGATGACTGCAGCCCTGCTGATACCCTAATTAAAACATCATGAGACATCTGAGGCCAAAGGTACCCAACTAAGCCATGCTTGGATTCTTCACCCACAATTATGAGATGGTAAGTGTTCTTTTAAGCTTCAAAATATTGGGGTAATTTGTTTGTTACACAGCAGTAGATAACACAAAATCACTTTTAACTTTGATAAAAATACTTCTCAACAGTTCTTACCATCTCCTTTGCCTACGGACTCATCACTTCCTTTGTTAACTACAGCATCTATAATAAAATTAGAAAATAAAATTTAAAAAATAGTGAAAAAGAAGCCATAGCAATTTAGGCTTCCTATTCGTTCCCCAAAGAGTTCAGGGACTGATAGTTTTAAGAAGAAAAATCTGAGTGAAGGTAAAGCTAGTATTCATATAAACTTCCCTTTTCATTCTTTCAGCTTCAGGCATAGCAGCAAAGATAGTTCTATGTATAGAGTCATTTAATGAGGCAGCAAGGTATACTAGAAAAAGCACTGGAGTAGGCTCCAGAGACCTGTAATCCAGTTCTGCTTATACCACTGAATAGCCCTGTCACCTTGGACAAGACTTTAATATAATTATGCTTCAGTTTCTGTACCTATATAACGGGGACAAAGCCCTGACCATTTCACAAGACTGTTTTGAGGATCAATTGAAATAATGTAAAAATATTTTGTAAGCAACACAATGTTATTAAAAATATAAGGTTTCATTAAAATTTTTTCAATGGTAGAACATTTTTAAGAATATTTCAATACTGTAATATTATTCATTTACCAAATAATAACCAAAAATTGCTTAACTCCATTTTAACAGATTAATAGAAAAATGGGCAAAGGTCATTAAAAAATTCACCAGAAATTCACATGGCCAATAAACTGATTATCATACATGATTATCATATTAGTAGGACTATCATCCATCTCTCCATCCATTCATCTAGCTGCATGTGTGTATTATACCTAGTAATTGCACAACACAGACACTTTTATATAAGTTACTCATTTTTTCCTAACAAAAGCAGAGGTACTCTTATTTAAAACATGAAGAAATTGAAGCACAAACAGATTAAGACTTTTACCTAAGTAGTGTTGAATCTTTGAGATTAAAACACAAATCTCTTGACAGTGAAAACCAGTACTATATTTAGTATCCATGTCTTTTTCTTATCAATAATATCAAACTCTAATAAACGAAGGGCCTATGGCTCAAATTCTAATCATATCTTTTTAAACAGCAAAAGCAATTAAAAAGGAATTTATAGCCTTTATTACTTTCAAAAACCATTAAAAAGGATTTCATTTATAACTCAAACACTTTCAAAAAGCCCCTTCAATTAAAAAATTACTCCAGCAGTTCTCATAAACAAAGCTCCACAATTGGGTACTAAACTCCAAAACCTTTCTCAACTCCAGCCCAAGCCACTTTTACCTCCTTTGCCCACATCTCTCCTCTCTTTACCCCTCAACTAGGTAGTATGACCTCTCTTCATCCTGAAAGGAATCCTTCCTCTTTTATTAGATGGAAGATAGCAATTTGACCGGGCAATTCAAGGAGTCATTTTCAAGCTGGGGTAAGGCAGAAGACACTCAATGATTCTGTACCACTACATATATATTTATTCTTTCTGCTTATGAAATTAGTTGAAGAAAATTTTGAAACCAGACAATTTTAAAGTAAAAAGTTAAATTTTATAAGATCATGAGTGGATGTTATCATTCATTTAAACACCCTGCTACTGATGACATTTAGATTCACTCCTGTTTTTCAATACTATAAATAAACAGTAAACACACAAATCTCTGTGGGCTTCTCTGAATATTTTCTTAGGTAAATTTATAGAAATGGAATTAACAGGACAAAAAGAATGAATATTTAAGTCTGCCAAATCGTCTTCTAGAAATTAACCCATACTGTTAACAATACTGCTTTAGTAGTGAGACTATCCCAGTAAAGAAAACAGTATGAACATTAGCACCAAAAGAGCACAGCCAAACCATATGCCTAGTTCATATAGAGTGAACGACGATATATGTTTCCGTTTAACAAACTGGCAAAGGTTTTTTTTTTGCTTTTTTGGCTTTTTTCTTTTTAATGGCAACGTCTACTAGCAATGGGGAGTGTGTGTGTGTGTGTGTGTGTGTGTGTGTGTGTGTGTGTGTGTGTGTGTGTATGTGACTTTCATACATAGTTAGTGTAAAAGATGAGGCAATCTAACCCCCAGCCATATTTCTCCATGAAAACATTTCATACCAGTTAAATACTAATAATCAAAGAAACAAACAAATTTTTTTATGCTAGGAAGGTATTTTTTGCCTATCAAAATATCCAAGATTTGGGGAAGATTTATTTAGAAGTAGATACAAGTAAAAGATTGCCTATGGAGGCAAAACTTCCTTTAAGAAACTTCTGTGGAAATTAAAATGCTAACTTGAGAGCTATTTGCTTGGTTCCCATGTGAAAATTACTAGCATATATTTTGGAATGATAACATTTGAAATATCTGGGCAAAGGGAAATATACCATCTCAGGGATTGAGAAAATTAGCAACTGTCATGAATAGAGTGAGACTGAAGCTATTATCCACATCTTTTAGCCAGAATAAAAATGTCATGACGACCCAAGCAAGAGGACATGATCCTCTGATCTGAACAGACTTACCATCTCTGATAGGTGAGAACATGTCACCTAAACTACTTTTTCCAGTATCATCAAAGCTGGAGAAATCCTGGGTTTTCCCACTCTCTGTTTCCTTAGATAAAATATCTGTGTTTATGCTTCGAGGCAGACCTTATAGAAATTGGATATAAAAATAAACATTTTTATTATTTCTCATAATAAATTTATCATGAGAAGCTAGGCTCTAAAAATGAATGCCTTACCTATATCATTGGTAACACTACAACTGTGGGCATCAGGAAGAGAAAGCAGAATATAACAATAGCTCAGTTAAACATCCTTTTCATGGAATGAAGGGCTCCTCAAAAGCAAATAACTTATTTGCTCATATAACACCACTTTTTAAATCTACTTTGATAGAACTTTTCTAAATAATTCATGTACTTTTCTTAAACAACTTATTTTTGTTAGTGACAGTTAGTGACTGACTCACTGTTAGGATCATCTACCAGTGATTAAAAAAAAAAGTCTCTAAGGCATATAGTACAAGCAACGTTAGTTCCTTTCCCCAGCTTGCAGTGAATGGGTCTCTTTTTTCCCCTTTTTATTTTTTTCTTCACTAACAGTGGGAACCGAACACTGCTCTCAGCGTTACTGACCTTAAATGACTTCATTAACCTTGGGATAGTTTACTGAGAGGACGGAAACCAGAATACCAAACTCATAAAGAATAGTACAGTAGACAACAATAAAGAGGCATGCAGTTTACTTCCTCTCTCAGTATATATTGCATGACTTTAGGGCAAGGACATTATAATAGGAACTCTGCAGGCTCCGTAACTTCTTGCTCATTTTTGGGTCAAGGACTGAGTTCTAGAGATTCAAGAACTTTGATGAAATCTTGGCATTTGAATCGGTAGCATATTACTGTCTTTCATTTTTAAAACTGTTTTATTTGCCATCTTGGTCCCAAATGAAAACTGAAAAGCCTGGGATAAAAACAAAGATTAGCTTTGTTCACAATATTCAAAAATGTCCAAGCCTGGCTAATGAAATAAACCTAATAACCTCACAAAAGTTATGACCAAACATTTGTACATCACTGTCATTGAAGGGTGTTTACACCAAGAGTGTAATCGGTTATAAAGAAGAAATTTCTCTCCCTTTTCTAGGTCCTCAACATGTTTGATGCATAACTCTAGTCTCTGGAACTTTATGAAGTAGAAGCTTGGTATCATTTGAAAATAGTGCTAAAGCCTTATTTTTCTCTTCTTAAATGGCTGTTTCCTACTGAAAATCAGCACTAGCAACAAGTCTGCAGACAGCGGTTCTTTTTTAAAAATATATTTATTTTTTTTTGGCTGTGTTGGGTCTTCAAGGCTGTGCGCGGGCTTTCTCTAGTTGTGGCGAGTGGGGGCTACTCTTCGTTGCGGTGCGCAGGCTGCTCATTGCAGTGGCTTCTCTTGTTGCGGAGCATGGGCTCTAGGCGCACAGGCTTCAGTAGTTGTGGTATGCAGGCTCAGTAGTTGTGGCTCGCGGGCTCTAGAGTGCAGGCTCAGTAGCTGTGGCACACCAGCTTAGTTGCTTCGGGACACGTGGGATTTTCCCGAACCAAGGATGGAACCCATGTCCCCTGCATTGGCAGGCGGATTCTTAACCATGGCACCATCAGGGAAGTACCTGCAGAGGTTCTTTTCAATAACTAAATTAGGACACCTTCAGTAGAAGCCATACGAACTTATTTCAAATTTTAAATTTATTTTACACCATGCTTAAAGTAATAGCAATAATGATGATCATAACGACAATATTAGCAACACTATAATTTACTGAGTGCCTACATGTGCTATGCCCTTTTGATATTTTCTCCGATTTTCACAATAACCCCAAATGTTAAATATTATCTATGGAAGAGAAAAATGAGAAAAAAGCATGGTTAAGAAAACTGCCTACTAATAAGAACCTGCTGTATAGCACAGGGAACTCCACTTTGCTGTACAGCAGAAACTAACGCAACATTGTAAAACAACTATACCCCAATAAAAAAAATATATATAAAAAAGAAAACTGCCTAAAGTCATCCAGGCAGGAAGGTGATAGATCTGAGACTGAAGTCTAACATACTCTCAATGTTTCACAGGGGGGAAAATGTACATGTGTGTCAGTTGAGAGAGAGAAAATGATGCAGCAAATGTGGTAAAATTTATAAAATGATGAATCTGCTAAAGGATATACTAGAACTCAAGAGTTCTTTGTATTATTATTGAAACTTTTCTGTGAGTTTGCAATTATTTCAAAATAAAATCAATAAACCGAAATTTGTCTTTGTGGGTGCACAGTAAGCACGCATTTTGCCAGAAACTGCTAATCAGCCAAGAATTATCATTAATTGGTGGCCCTGCAGACCCAAGTCTTCCATATCTAATTAATGCTGCCATTGTTACACATAAACTTCCTTATTAAAAACTAAATGAAAGACATTGAGACTTCAGAAAGTTTACAATAAATGAGAGAATCTTTATTTTAATTTTTGAAAATTATGAATAAAATAAATAATAATTTTTTAAACTAACACCAACTTTCATAACATAGTTAATTCAACATCTTGGCAAACATTATTTCTTCTTTTAAACAGACAGCAATAGTATTAGTTTCTAGGAGTTCTTAAATAAGGACCTTATTATTTTTCTACATAATATATAATGATTTTTATGTAAGGATGATACAGATATTCAAAGATAATTTATAGTGAATATACTTATTATATTTTTAAAAAAATTCTACACTACCAAGACTAACAAATTAAAGTTTTGCTTATACTTGGGAATAGTAAACTCATACTGAAAAGGCACCAACAAATATTTGTGCTCAATTTAAGTACTTGTCCTGAAAATTCAAAAAGACATGAGTACATTCATTTCTGGTAAGAATACTTTAGAGACATACTGGTATATCATGCAGACTTTTAAAAATATGTTGAAAGTTGACAGTATAGCATAACTTCTTAAAATAAAAACAAAAAGGCTTTCAGGAATTTAGGGAATTACCATCTTTATTGTAGGCAAAGAATATCTTCTACAATAAGTATGGGGAAGCTTATCACCATATTATACCTTCACAAAGTCTAAATGAACTCTTCTTTAAGAACTGTTTCATCAATACGATTATCAGAGTAGAAGAAATTCCTTAAAAATTTCAACATTTTCATTTACTTTTATTTAACAAATGACTAATTTACGGCTTAATATGTGCGAGGTACTATTCAGTACTTAAATATATTCATTTCATCACCTGACTTACTTTCCAGTCTGAAAAATGAAGTATAGGGGCCATTAATAGCTTTTTTTTTTTTTAACTGAGATCAAATCATAATGAAAGCATCAAAGTTTCATATTATCTACTGATTAATCTAAAAGCA
The DNA here is from genome assembly GCF_003031525.2 of Neophocaena asiaeorientalis asiaeorientalis. NCBI lineage: Eukaryota > Metazoa > Chordata > Mammalia > Artiodactyla > Phocoenidae > Neophocaena > Neophocaena asiaeorientalis. The sequence goes on from NW_020174057.1 coordinate 827,401, forward strand.
CAATGAAAAGTCATCTAGTCTGTAGCGGTACTTCTGAGAGGGCATTATTCTGTTTTTAAAATATCCTACAACGGAAGTTCAGCTAAACAGAGTAAGTGAAGTACCTTTCATTAACCTTTTAAACATTTATAGCTAAAGTTAAATTTTTCACTTTTTCAATTTTCACTATCTACTAATAATTTTACCTAAATACTCAAGTGAATTTAAGTTCTAGGTTCTTAAAGAAAGTGATAATGATATCCATTTGGGGAGGAGACAGGATGGGAACTCCAAATACTAGATATAAACAACACTTACCTGCTTTGTCTTGAAGAGCAACTGTTCCTTTCCCCACAACTGCTGTCGTGGGCTGTGGCAGAACTGTGGCAACGGAAGTGGTAGCTGCTTCTCTGACAACTCCAGAATTCTGGACTCCTCCACCAGCAGTGCTCACGTTAACAGGACGTTTGTTCACAGCTGTGGGCTTATTTGAACAGCCTTTATTTAAACCTGACTGAAATGGAACGGAATATTTAAAAGATCAGGTTTCTAATGCTCCACACGAGACATTAATATTTCATAAATTCCCTATTAGTTTAAAAAATATTGTTTTTCCCTTAGAAATCTTAAGCTTGCTGGTGGATGTGAGAGTTTCCCTCTGAACCATAAAAACCTTTTAATATTTTTGAAGAGAGAGAAATGTGAAAAGTGCAAAAAAAGTTTTAAAACTAAGTATCAAATGGATTTGTACTAAAATTATTTACAATGCTTTGATATAAAAATTATTATGAAGCAAAACTACACCGTGTTTAATTGACAACATATGATTTCTATATTCAGAACTAGATTTATTTAGTAAAATCAAAAATGCTGAAAAGAAAGAAAATATCTTACCTTAGAAAGGACAGTGGAGTACTGAAATGCTATACATTGCACAGATGTCTTATGTGCGCTGATGGTTTTAACGGGTGATTTCAACATCCTTAAATCATATTGATATATTTTCCCACGGGAAGATCCAATAGCCAAAGTGGCTCCATCAGGCATGAAATCTACTGCAGTTAGAGGAGCGTCAGCCACTAAAGTTTTCACTAGCCTTTGGAAAGGAGAGCAAAGTATATGTAGATATGTGAATGTATATATATAAGCTTATACGACATATAAACAACTGTAAACCAAAACCAAAGTTACTTAGATTTCAGCAAAGTTACTTGGAATACGCATCTCAAATGTTTGTTTAAAGCAGAAATGCAGAATTAGACCTGGAGACATTTCTACTACAATGGCATGTAAAGGAACTGCTAAGCACTCCAACCTATTTTTCTATTCACTTCCAATAGATACAATACATTCTATATCTTCTAGAAACAGGACCTATTTCTTTGAGTAATTCTTATTTTGGCAGTGAACGTGATAGAATTCCTGCATGTTACCCCACAAATAAGGGCTCTATAGCCTCAGGGTTAAGGAGGCTCTAAGTATCCCCTTTCCATTTAGTGACCTGCTTAGGCCTCAAGAGGATTATGACCTTTGACAAGGAAGCAGCTGCTACTTTGCTCTTGGTTATGCATCTCTTGACCCAAAAGCTAAAAGGATTCACGAGGTTTAATCCTCCCAGAAGCTAATACAGAAGTATGGATACTGATCTGCTGAAGCTGAACTCCTTGCTGGAGTGTCAGGTATACGAGAGGAATGGTTTACTGTTAGGGTTCTCAGTAAATTAGTTCAAAAAGAAAAGAATAAAAAAAAAAAAAAGAAGAGTAAAATAAGTAACAGTAAACTTTAAAAAGGGGCTCACAGTAGGTCCTTCCCTAGCAGTAACATTATAATAATGCCACTTCCTTTCACATGATCATTAGATATTGTTAGGTGTCTTGAATACACCTCTTGCAGTCTTTTTTTTGTTTTTTAAGCTAACCAAGCACACTTATAACTGTCAGAAGAACAAGAAGGCATAACAGACCTAGGTACTTAGAGAATTATGTACCCTTTAGCTCTATATCAGTGGTTCTCAACTGGGGGTAATTTTACTACTTTTAATTTGGGGAGTACTACTGACATCTAGTAAGTAGAGGCCAGGGATGCTGCTGAATATCCTACAATGCTCAGGACAGCTCCCCACAACCAAGAATTATCCAGCCCAAAATGTCAACAGTTTAGAAACCCTGCTCTAGATAATGAATTAATTTTAAAGCAAATTAATCATATTGCTTTAAAAATATACAAATTTAGTTGTATTCTGAAAAAGAGTGATATGCATGCATGCTAAAATAAAGATGTGAAATCATTAACATGCTACCCCTCAACATTCATCATCCAGAAGTACTCTAAAGCAGGGGTCCCCAACCCCCAGGCCACGGACGGGCTCGGGTCCGCGGCCCGCGCTGCACACAGTAGGAAGTGAGCGGACTGAGGGCGAGTGAGCAAAGCTTCATCTGCTGCTCTGCACTCGCATTATGGCCTAAGCCATCTCCCCAACCCCCACCCCATCCCACCCCGTCCACAAAACCGGTCCCTGGCGCCAAGAAGGTTGGGGACCGCTGCTCTAAAGAACACCCACATCTCATCTAGTTTTTTCTGCATGGGAAAAAAAAGAAAATTCTACCTTATTAGATAACAAATACACAAACTTTACATCTTCTAACATTAATCAGAGGTCTATACAAATCACAAATATGGCTGCTAATGAAAGAATTATTTGTTACTAAATTAAGAAATGAGCATGTTATACTTACTTCTTACTTGAAGTGTCATAGAGAATGATTCTTTTATCCAAGCCTATAGTTACAAATAGCAATTCATTGACAGGAGAAAAACAGATGCCTGAACCTGGAGCTTTATGTGTACTGTCAAAGTTATGGTATGGACTCTGACTATTCACATCCCAGAGAGTTACTATTCCATTATCCGAAACACTGCCCAGTAGCGACTTCTTAAACAAGGAATACTTCAAGCGCCGAACAGACTATGAAAATAAAAATAAATTTTACGGAATTGTAAGCATACATAAGAACATTTTATATAAAGTATAAATATGGCCAACCACATTATTCACAAGGGATTTAGAATTTCTCTGGTTTATCGCATAACAGGTTTCAATCATGACAACCATAAAATCATTTAGCGGGCTATAAGATGACCCTAAAACATCTTAATTCTAGTAACTGAATATTTGTCACGATTCTATTATGTTGGAGTAGAGTTACCTCAGTCACCTCTTTTTCAGAAGAAAAATACAATATATTGAGGTAAACTACATTAATTCAACAGGATTAGAACATTCCACCTAAATAAAAGGCCCAGTCACAGTCAAATCATGAATAAGTATAAGGGAACGCTGGTAGAGAATAAGCAGTAGTATTTTACATTTGTTTTCAGTATATATTTTTGATATCTGGATATGCCTGAAACTGATGTGCTGGCAATTCAACACTTGAAGCACAATAAAAAATTAAAACACAAAGGGGAATTGGCAACACTCTAGACTGGGGATGGACTATATACCCATTCTTTCAAAAGCTTTGGCCTGAGGGCAACGCTAGCCTTTCTCTAAAACACTCATCTCTAGAGGCAGTGGAGACATTCTTTCTAGTTTCTGCTGGACAAGAATATACAAAGATCCAGTTTGAGTAAACAGGTCGTAGATTAAAACTGGATGAATTTTATCTACTTTTACTAAAATGTTGCTTTCAAACTTGACTGATATTATCATTTATCGTGCTGAGAATTAAGTATTTTACATTTAAGCTATTTTTCCCCCCCCACAGAAATAGCAATGTAAGTATAGAAATGAATATTAAGTAGAATCCACAAGAGTGGGAAACTAGCTATGAGACACCTTCAAACAGTTTAGTTACAGTCCGGAGTCAAGCAATGAATCATGTTCTAGATGGCAGGTATCAACTACACATATAGGTCCCAGATAAAACTGCCACAGAACAAAAGTCAAACCTGAGGGCTTTTTGTTTGTTCTATCTAATCTATCGCACTCCAAAAAGATTTAAAACCACTAGCTTTTATATATTAAAAAACTCATATTCTACTTCTAAGATGTTTCAAAATAGTAAGTGTTAGCCCTCAACAACAAAAAAATATTTAGGAATAACATAACACAAATTCTGTCTAAGGAAATGAGTATTTGTAACCCGACACCTCAGGTAAGATAATCACTACGGTCAACCATGAAATTGGGCTCCTCATTTTCACATGGCTAAAGTACAAACAAAATTTTGGTTTATATTTTCCATTTTTGTTGAGGAAAAGCATATCCATTTGAATAGACAAATCTTTCCTCTGGTCTACACTCAAGAAAAAATAAACTACATGGACCTTGACTATATAAAAGATATAGAGCCTTAGTGAATTATAATGTTTGCAGAGTCATATATCAACCTACCTAAACATAAGCAAAATATTAATTTGTAAAAGACTTCTGTAGCATTTTAAGAGTTCATATAGTTATAGCCCTTCACATAATCTAAATTTGGATAAAATGCACAAGCAGAACATTAAAAACAAAACATCACCATAAAATCATAGACCTTCTAGATACCCCAAGTTCATAAAGTTCAACCTCTTAGGCACAGTAGTAATTTGCTAAAACATCCTTAAAATACGGGCCATCCAGAATCTGCTTGAATACAGCAGGGAACAAGGAGCTTACCGTTTTATATACAGTAGTCCCTACCTTGTCCACAACTTCACTTTCCATGGTTTCAGGTACGTACCGTGGTCAACCACAGTCCAAAAATATTAAATGGAAAATTCCAGCAATAAACAATTCAAAAATATTAAATTGAGCACTAAGTAGCATGATGAAACCTTACTCCAGTCTGCCAGGATGTGAATCATCCCTTTGTCCAGGGTATCCTGCCCATTAGTCACTTAGTAGGCATCTCAGCTGTCAAATCAACTATCAAGGTATTGCAGTGCTTGTGTTCAAGTAACCTTAATAATGGCTCCAAAGTGCAACACTAATGATATTGGCGATTCAGATATGCCAAAGAGAAGCTGGGTGCAGTGCTTCCATTAAGTGAAAAGGTAAAAGTTCTCAACTTAATCATAATAAGAAAAGAAAAAAAACTATGGTAAGAATGAATCTTCTAACCGTGAAATTATGAGGAAGGATAAAGAAATTAATGCTAGTTTTGCTGCACACCTCAAACTGTGAGTTATAGCCACAGTGTGTGATAAATGCTTAGTTAGGATGGAAATGGCGTTAAATTTGTAGAGTAAGATATTTTGAGAGAGAGAGAGACCACATTCACTAAACTTTTATTACAGTATATTGTTATAATTGTTCTATTTTATTATTGTTGTTAATCTCTTACTGTGCCTAATTCATAAATTAAATTTTATTATAGGTATGCATGTGTAGAAAAGCACATAGTATATACAGGGTTCGGTACTAACTGCAGTTTCAGGCATGCACTGGGGGTCTTGGAACGCACCGCCCACAGATAAGGAGGGACCACTGTAAAACTTAATAATTTAAAATGAATTTCTTAAGTCAAAACCTAAATTCCATATATTGCCTCAAATTCTGTGGACCTATATGGCAACTCATTTAGAAAAGAAAAACAAGACTAAAGATAACCATAAATCTTCCTCTCAGATGAACCTGCGTTCAAGTAGAGCCAAACTCTGTATGACTTCAGTAAAAACTTCTTAAACTCTCCAAGCCTCAGTGTTCTCGTGAACAACATAGAAAACACTTTTGTTTGCCTGTCAAGGTTACTTTAAGGATTAAATAGCATTTCTGCAAAAAGCCAGGTACATAGTAGGTGTTGCTACTATTCTGACAGGTTCATGACTCACACATTCATTCATGTACCATACATTTGAGCATCTTTTACATATAAGTTTTTAAAAGACCCTTACGTAGCCACACTGGTTTCTGTCAATAACTCACCTCTATCTCTTTGATAACAGACCTTCATTTCTGAACTTTCTACATCTATTAAATCATCATCTATTTAGAATATCAAGAGAATATCTAATGATCCTGGATAAATGAAATGTTTATCTAAATTATATTTAAAATAAGTATTAACTCATTTTAGTATCAACAGCATTTGTTAAGTCCCTATCTTGTTCCATATTCAAGATATTTCTAGGAAAAATAACAGTCAGCCTATAGGTCATAATTTGCTGATGCCTGCTATAAATATTTGGAAATGTTTCTTTAAAAAAAAATCACAAAAAGGAAAAGAAAAACCATCCATAATCCTACCACCTAGAGAAAAACTGGTTAATAATTTGGAGGATATCCTTTAAGTATTTTTCTGTGTATGTGTATGTTTGCGTTTGAGTAAAGTACCAACAGCAAACTTGGGACCATATTTTATTATTATAAAGTTAGTTGTGCTATTAATATCTTCTACTACATGATTTTAATAGCTGGATAATATATGAATGTACGAGTATATCAATTTATCTAAATAATCTAATGATGGACACTTAGGTTATTTCCAATTTCCAAGTACCCTGACTACTATTATTTTTAAAAATTGCTACTTTATAAAAGAATTTGTATTTCATTGTTGTTCACGCTTTAAAGGTTCTCGGTTGAAAAATGCTAAGTAACCATTTGTCTTCCTTCTTTTGTGAATTGCCCATTAATCTATTTTGCTTATTTTCTATTGGGCTATTAAGATTTTTAAAATACTAATTTGCAATTGATCTTAATATAATAAGGACATTAATGCTCTCATAGACATAAATATTTTCCCCATTTTCTTTTCAACTTTGTTGATTTTTATCGTCTTGCTTTTTGTCAGATTTTAGATTTTTATGTACTTAAATACATCAAACTTGTCCCATGACTTATGACGTTGTTCCTACACTTAGAAAAGCCTCCCCTTCAGAGATAGGAATGTACATTCACATTCTTATAGCTTTATAGTCTCTGATACATATATGACAATATATATATATGCATGTACATATACAAACATACATACATACACTTGTAAACATACAGTATCCGTTCAACTCCATTCCTCCCTCTTCTTCATTCCCAGTGTCTTATTTCAAGCACCAATCATCTGTCACCTGAGCTACTGCCCATTTCCATTCTCAATGGCTTGTTATCCATCCTTCACACTACTGCAGCAATAACCTCTTCAAAACTGGAAATCTGAACATAATTCTGTCTTGCTTAAAGTCCTTGTAACTGGAGGGCTCTGAGAAGACAGAGGTTATGATGGTGGCAGAGTTTTTTAATCTCCCTGAATCCCCCCATTTTTGTGTGTATGTGTGCAAAAGCAGGCCTGAGACTGCTTATCTTTAGAAAGTCCTGCTTTCAAGATTGGCCCTTGGCTGGAGTCTTGGAACTTGGATTTTTGGAGGGTTCCCACCACCCCAGCTGAAGAGAGTGGCTCACTGACTGATAAGAGTGGCTCACTGTGCCTAAACTGTTTGTGCAAAAGATATGGTTTATGGCTGAACCATGGCTGAACACCTGCTTTCCTTAGTAGAGTTTGGAATTTCGGTACATGCTAGGTAGAGGGTGCCTAGGTAACCAACCTCCAACAAAGTCCCTGGCCAGTGAGTCTCTAACAAGCTTCCCTGTAGACAATGTTCCATACATGTTGTCACAATTTGATGCTGGGGAAATTAAGTACATCCTCTCCACTGAGATAACACTCTTGGAAGCTTATACTTGGCTTCCTTGGGACTTCACCCAATGCACCTTTTTCCCTTTGCTGATTTTGCTTTGTATCCTTTCACTGTAATAAATCATAGCCATGTGTATGACTACATGTTGAGTCCTGTGAGTCCTCCTAGTGAAACATCAAACCTGGTCTTGGGGAATCCCAGCACAGTGAGTAGAAGTATGTGAGTGTGTGCGTATGTGTGTGTGTGTTTTACAGATAGATAGCAAACCAAATAGCAAAACTAAAACCCCATGAAAACATTTACAACAAAACTAGACTATCAAGTATCCCCATGAGCCCCAAAATACACACTAGTAAGTCAAACATTTAACAGCCATAGTCCTTCATAGTATTAGTATCTGTGCAAGAGGAAGCAGAAGGAAACAGGGACTGAGACAGATCTACGAACAGGAAAAGCCCCAAATAGCCAAAAGGTATTCACAGGAAAGCATGGGGACCAATTGACAACATCAGCTAGACCAGGAATATCCAGTGCATTAGTGGTTCTGTGCAAGAGGTTTGCAGAAAGGTCTGAAGGGCTAGAGCAGTTTAGCTCCAATGAACTCCCAAAACTGTCCAGCCAAGGTATCTCCTTCCCAGGTCAGGGCACCATACTGAGAAGACACTACTAAGAGTGGAAACAAACTGAATGGGATGGAGTCAATATAGTTGAAGGAAAGTGAAAATTCACATACAAGTACAGGAGTAGCACAAAGCCAAGCAACCTCAGAAAAGTTAGAAAAGATACCCTCTAAACTCCATCTCTGTCTAGGAGTTCAGGGAAACTGACTTCACAGATAAATCCCATACAAAGTTATTATGAGAACAAGAAGAAAGACATTCTCAACAGATGACCAGAAAGATAATAAAATGATACAAGACCTTAAAAAACAACATAAATCAGAATTAGAAAACTCAGAAATGAGATGTCAGAACTTGGAAAACAATTAGAGATTTTAATCCTTTTAAAAATGAAGGCTACATTATGTAGCCTTCATTAAAGGTAAAAGGAATACAGAATGAATAAATACAACAAATAATACTGTAAAGATAGGTCAAAAGGAAAGACTTTTTAAAAGTCAAAAATAAGGAAAAAGTTAAAAATGATTTGAGAGACAGTAGTAAATCACTGAAGATAAGAAGATCCAACAAGGAAAAAAACAGAGATAAAGAAAATATCAAATACTAAAAACTATAATTCAAGAAAACTTCCTGAAAGAAGAAAAGATTTGAAACTACATGTTAATTGAGCATACCATGTACCTATGAATAACAATACAGAATGACCAACACCAAGACACAGTCTAGTAAAATTACTGAATTTTAAAGGAAAAAAAAATCTTTTGGACATACAGGGAAAAAGAACAAGTGACTTATAAGAAAAAAATACTTAAATTATCATCAGATATTTGAGACCAAAAATGATAGAGTAACACACTTGAACTCCTCAAGGAAAGAAAATGTGAGCCTGCTGCTACTGAGTTACGTTGAAAGAGAATTTGTAATCTCAAAGAAAAAGTCAAAGCAGAAAACATACACTTATGGAAACAATATTAATATATGTTACTCGTGATTATAAAAATTTGGAAAACACCTAAAGTACAGAAATGTTTAAATACGCTGTGGCATTTGAACAATGGAATATTATGTAGCCATTAAAAATTATAGCTATGAAGACTAGCAATATGAGAATACCTGGGACAGAACACTAATAAGAAAAAGCAGAAGACAAGATTGGACCAACAGAAAGATTATAACTTTATGGAAGGAAGACAGAGCTATACAGAGAAACTGCAAGAAAACATTCTTCAAATCACTTCCTATTAAAATGTAGAAGAGAAGAACAAAAGGAAAAATTATACTTTAAGAATGTATAAACATATGGAAGTTTATTTTTTGCCAACATGTCAATCATAAAACTGCTCAAAAACATAATATAAAGGCTAGAAAAGTATACAAATACTAAAGAAATATATAAAGAGAATCAAGAACATATTATACCATAGTATACAACTGTATACCAACATTCCCATATAACATAAAAGGAAACCACTATTCTTGATATAAAGCTTTGTAGTCAGTCAAACTTTTTGAGTGCCAAAGTTCAGGTATAAACAAAACCAGTCAACCAAGTTAACTAAACTGGAATTAAATTCATTCTTGATAAAATAATTATTTTAAAAATGTAATTAATAATTAAATACCAGCTCTCCATACTCATAAGGCTTATTAATACTTACAAAAGCTATACCTAAAATGTCAAAAATTTAACTGAAGAAAATGGACTTATTTAACATATACTGAAAAATGCTGTATTTAAAATCTCACAGACATTGCATTTAAAAATCACTTTTAAATCTAAGAAATCAATAAAATAGATCCACTTTTTAACTGCTTTCAAAAAGGCTGCAGTCTGAGAAAGGCAACACAGGTTAACCTATTTGTGAGCCTAAGCTGCTGAACTTGCCAAAGAGCGACTTGCAATTATATTCTAAGGAGTCTGTCAGCCCTGGCAGCTCTGCAGAAGCAGTAAGGCTCTTTCTCCCCTGCAGACAGACGCTGCGATCCACAAAAAACTAATAGCTTCAATTCAGCTCAGACACTTCAAAGTAAGATTCTCAATATATTCAGGCAATCTCATTTCCAATATGAAATTCACTATAATGCAGATTCAGTGAGACTCCATGGTTTTGTCATTTTTGCTAAGAAATCAATTTGATGATTTTTAAAGATTTCAAATTCTTGATTGTTCACGGAAACAAAAATAGAAAATTTTAATTTAATCATTATATGTGCCCTACCTACTATTTTTCTCAAAAACCCAAACCTTATAGTAAAACTGTCAGTGTAGAAAATGGGCTGGGTGACAGTGTATTGGAATTGAATTATGTCAATTTTTAGACAGACTTGAAATTTTTATGAACATTGTTTAAATTTAAAAAATGAATATTTAATATACTTGAAATCATAAATGAATTGTGAGGAATTTTAATAAAAAAAAAAACCTCCACAGATTTCAATTATGCTGCCTGTAAAATGGAAACATTAAGTATACAAAATCATAGCTGTGACTTTCTTTACTAAGAAAACTGAGACTGCATACTTACATACAAAGAGGCCAAGTGGTATTTCCTAACCCATGGCACTCTGCTTTAATGCTGTAGAGAAAAATGAAATAATATAGTACACGAAAAATATATAAACATTTGTTCCAGGAAAAGGGAAAAAAACCAACACACTCCAGTTCGATTTCTTCACCTTCTTTAATGCTCTCCTTATTCTAAGTTGCTCTAAAACACGAAATATGATTACTGAGGTCAAGTTACAATTGGTTAATTAGCAGGGGTTTGGAGGGAACACATTAAACCTAAAGATGTTCAAACCAGTTTGCAGAAGTAAATCACAAAAGCTATTTTAGTAAATTAATATGATTATTCATTAAAAGTTCACACTAAAGTTCCCTAATCTCCACATGTTAGGAACTATGTTAGCATCTCATCTAGACAAAAAACAAAAAAAACCAAAAAACACCAAAACCAAACAAAACCCTGTTGAAAGTATATTTTCATTCTCACTTGACAGTTAAGGAAAAGGAGGCTTGAGAGTTAAGTCACTTGCCCAGGCTCACACAGCTAGCTCTCCAAATAAATGTGGGATTTACAATGTAAAGCGATACCAAAAAAGCTTATAGAGATGCCAACTGCCCAAGCAAGAGGCAGCAAGAACGTGAAAATCTAGGTTCTGGTTCATCTGACCTTGCACAAGAGATAAGCTTTGAGCATTACTGTTTTCCTAAACTAGAAGATATATTCAGTTTTGCCATGCAAAGTAATCAATGAAAAAAATCCTTTGAAAATCAACAATACAGCAACCTGTCACCTAGAATTTAAAAAAATTTTTTTCATGCGAAGAAGAGATAAGAATAAATGTTGGACTCCTGCACAAAGTGACAAGAGAATACTGCAAAGTTTCCAGAAGTCTGGATCCTCAAATCCTTATACACTCAGCTGCCTCTGAGCTAGAAAGAGATTCAAAAGGAAACAATGCTACCACTCTTCAAGAGTCGACCTTCAGATCAGTCAGTTAAGAATCTTGTGATCAGAAAGTCCTGGAATCTCAGTTTTCTCACTTGTAAAATGAGAATAACCTACACCTCACAAGTGAGTAGCAAAGAATAAATGAGAAAATGTAATATAAAGCAATGATCACTGTACTTGAAACACAATAAATGGTGGTAAGAATTCTACAAGGTGATAACCACTGCCTGAATGCTCTCTGAACCCTCTCACCACCTACACTCACCCCAGTGGCAATCGGATGGCCTTTGTAATAAATAATGTTGGCATAACTATATACCTGTATGGAAAGATGAACCCCATCTCACACCATATACAAAAATTAATTTGAAATGGAGCATAACAGACATAAATTTAAGAACTTCTGTTCATTTTTTTTTAAAGGCATTAAGAGAGTGGAAAGGCAAGCCGTAGGCTAAAGGAAGATATATGCAACGTGTATATCCAAAAGATGACTCCATCTGGAATACAGAATAAACTATAAATCAATCAGAAAAACAGAAATAACCCCAAACAAAAAGGATAAACAGACTTGAACAGTGACCTCACAGTACATAAAAGCGTGCCAACTCATTCAACACAGAAAAATGCAAATTAAAACCACAATGAGACACAACTACACAACCATCAAAGTGGTTAAAGTCAATAAGATAGACAATATTTGGTATGAGCAAAAACGTGGAGCAACTGGATCTCACATACAGTGCTGGGAGAAGTATACAATGGCACAAGGACTTTAAAACCTTTTTGGCAATTTTTAATAAAGTAAAAATTGATGCCTACCCTAAGACCCAGCAATTTCACTCCTGAGTATTTACTCAAGAGAAATGAAAACATATATCCATAAAAAGACATATAAGAATATTCATAGTAGCTTTCTCACAACAGCTACAAACTGGAAACAGTTCATGTGTCCATCAACAGTAGAATGGATAAATAAATTGTGGTGCATCCACATAATGGAATACTACACAGTGGTAAAACAGTATGAACTACTATTATTCCATGCAACAAAGCAAACATAATGAAGACTAAGAGAAACCAGACACATATAATTCTTTTAAGAAGTATGAGGTAGTGACTGGAAAGGATTAAGATTCTGTATCTTGATTCTGGGAGTATGTAGTTACACAGGTGTATGTATGTATAAAAATTCATCAAGCTGTGTATTTAAGATATATGTACTTTATTATATATAAGTTATCTCAATTTTTTAAACTTTAAGATTTTACACACAATAAGGCCAAGAGCAATAACCAAACCTAATGTTTTCACGACCATTCCTTCATCTTTTAATAAGAAAACTCTCTAGCAAAATACAATAAAAACTGAAATCTAAGAATATACATGGTAGTATCTGACCTAATATTTATGTTACTGAAAAGTCAACCCAGAATTTATAAATCTAAATTTAGCATGCTTCTAATATACCAAAGAAGAGAGGAGGAGGAAGAGGAAGAGGAAGAGAAGAAGAGGAAGAAGAGAAGAAGAAGAAGAGAAAGAAGAAGGAGAAAAGAGGAAGAAGGAGAAGATTACTCTATTTCTTTAAAAAGCAAGGCATCTGAACACTAGATACAATTTTTTTCCAATAGTTTCAACTTCTGTGGGCTTAGGTTTTATGTCTCCATTATCATAATACAAATAACCAAAAAAATTACAAAAACAAAATATTATTTCCTATTTTTATGACAATATTAATACATTCTCTGTGGCAAATCACTTATCCTCATCCATAAAATGCAGAAAGTGAGATTACCTCTAAAGGCTTTTCTCAGTTCAGGGTTTCTATGATTCTAATATTCAACTAATCAAAAACTTCTGAGTTCCCTAAATGCCTTCCAAAATAAAAGCCAAACTTTGGTCTGGCATTCAAAGTCCCACTTCAACACTATGTTCCTGCTTACCTTTCTAATCTTTTTCTCACATTAGCCCTATATAAAACCCATACGCTTTCCTTTCTCCTTGTTTTTCTTCATATGATTTCCTCCATATAAAATATCCCTCTCCCAAAGTTCTTTATTAGCCTATTAAGATCTTTGTTATCTTTAAATGTATTCATCTACTCATGTATTTATTGAGGATCTTTTCCATATAAGGCACAAAGTTAGACAATGGCTGAGTACAAAGAAACAAACACGGTTCCAACTATAATGTGGACATGTAAAGAGCTAACCCTAATACAAGCTAGAATCAAATAACTGTGAGAGACCAGTTTATATACTAGTAAAACAAAACAAAACAAAATCACTTATAAGCCTTAGACCCAGATGAAATCCTCCCTCCTTCAATTTTCTCTATTTTATTCCCAATCAGACAGTCTTCTCTGTTCTGGATCACCATAAGACTGTTTTTCATCATTCTTCCATAAAATCATTTATATGTACATCTCTTTTATTACCTCAATACATATGAAATCTGAGAAAAGACTTTTTTCTGTACATTTTTAATATCCATTAAATTTTCCTTAAACACTAAATACTATTCAAATAATGATTTTAATGCTTTTCAAAATTGAAGAGCTCGCATATTTTATCTAATAATACTTATGGCCAAAGTGACTACAATAAAAAGATTAAAAGAAGTTTCACCTCATTGGAAATTCCTGTGGAGAATTTCATGGAAAGTTAGCCAAGGATTAGATTTCTTGAGAAACTGAATTTATTCTTTTAAGAATTTTATAGACTAATTTTTTATAAAGAAAAAAAAATCAACAATTGACTAATTTTCCTCTATAAAAATTTTCCCTAAATACTTGTATTAACCTGAAATACACAAATATGCTTTGATACTTTAACTATCACATACTTGAAACAAACAAAAAAGAAAACTCAATTTACCCTGTGCCTCAATATTGGGTTAGTCAAAAAAGTTCATTCAGTTTTAAGTAAAAATAAAAGATATTTTTCATTTTCACCAAGAACTTTATTGAACAATGGATTCATTAACCAAATGAACTTTTTGCCAACCCAATACAATTATTCCATGTCCACCAAACAGAGTATTTATGAACATAAGTATCTGTCTTGTAGCTGACATAGATTAAGCTATGCAACACTTCTATAATTATAATGTCATAATTAATATCCATGTTTTGGGCTTAATCTATTGACAATTATCTGTATTTTTTATACAAAGTTAAGTTCTAGGAGCATGTGACTATTCAGCGGCATAACCGAACTCATGTAAGCACCATCATCTCGTATGAGTTAGCTTTTACATACTACCATTAAAGAACAGCTACTTAAGTTTGAGTGAGCTACATGCAAATTTAAAATACTCAATTTTAAAAACTCAAATTCATTGTCTTATGTTAGATAATTTAAAAATCTATCTTGTCAACTTTATTTTGAATAAATCCATACTGTACCTGGTTCCTACCATGGCCAAAAGGAGTACTAGATAAATTAGTGGTTACACTGTGCAAATTAATTTCACCACTGAGAGATCCAGAAGCAATGTAGCAGTCATTCCAATTGTATGTTACACAAGTT
Source organism: Neophocaena asiaeorientalis asiaeorientalis (assembly GCF_003031525.2). Lineage (NCBI taxonomy): Eukaryota > Metazoa > Chordata > Mammalia > Artiodactyla > Phocoenidae > Neophocaena > Neophocaena asiaeorientalis. The sequence goes on from NW_020174057.1 coordinate 842,605, forward strand.
ACTTCATCTTTATGATCCTGAATGAAAGAAATGAAAGTAAACGCAGTGCCACACAACCTTCAAACAGCGTATTTTCACGGTTTTTTGTAAATTTCATGTTTTGTAACTATTATGTATTTGTCAATCTAATATATGCTTTAACATTTTCCTCAAATAACCCCCAAAAAATTACTCAAGTGAGTAGTAAACTATCTGATTAACACCAAGTCTTTTCAGGGAACAAAGATTTATTTTTCATAACCATAATAATGGTCAAGCACCCTGAAACAAGAGACAAAAGGGAAAGGTAATTTTCGAAATGGCATTATGTCTACCTTAAAGAATTCACTTCCACTGACAAGTAACATTTATTGCAAGTCGATTATTATGAGAGTCCCTGCCCTTGAGAATATTACTGTTCAACTGAGAAGACAGGACATTTAAGTGAACATGCAAATGGCAGAATGAATGCTAAATGAGTGGCAGAGGCAAAGTGTCAGAGGAAAGAGAGTTATCACTGTGAACTGAGTTGACAGAGGAAGCTTTATGGAAGACAGAAAGCTTGAGTTCAACATTAAAAAAAGTAATAAGAGGTAAGTTAGGGGAGGAGAAAGAAAACTGACACTGCAAAATAGAAGAGAGCAAAAAACAAAAGCCCCAAAGCCAGAATGAGCAAAGCATGTTTGAGATTTGATGGCTGCTGCTTCCATCTGCTGAGTACTGACTAAGGCTGGGAGTTTTATATATTATTATTAATCTTTAGAAAAATCATGGGAGGCAAGGCCATTTTCCCCATTTGATAGCTGAGTTAACTAAGGTTAAGAAACTGTGCAAGCTCACAGAACTGCCAGTGGTAGAGCCAGGATTCAATCCAGGTCATATTCCAAAGCTTATTTTCCTCTCATTATACTCGACTGTCTCCCAAATCCAAAGGGGAATCCACTTTGAGGAAATAAAACTGTTCAGTTTTAAACAAACTGAGTTCACAAGGACTATGTTTTCCAAAATTAAATTAGAGATATCTAGCCTAGGAGCATAGTGATCAGCATAGTTTTTAACAGTTTGATGTCATACCTTAATAAGATAAACAAACCAACCTTTGTATCTTGTAATTAGATTAATGTAATATCAAGAATAGTAGCTATAATATTCCACTTATTTTACAACTTTTTCAAATGGTCCTTGAAGCATGCTGGGAAATGCCTTTACATTTTACTGCTTTTTTAAATCAAACAAATGCCATCCTGAGGAAAAGAATATCTGATAAGAAAGGAAAAAGAAGGAGTGGACATATAGTGCATCATTCCCATTTGAGAAATTATAACGTGGGGTCCAATACAATTTCTATGACTTTGTAAAGAGGCAGGTGTGTCTTCCTGATTTCAACTGTGGAAAATAAGTCATTCAGCTGAGGATGGAAAAATGAGTAGAATTCTGCCATGTAAGGAGGGATGGGAATAAGTGATGCTCCTAAAACGTGTGATGCTGTGTGACAAAATTGGCCACAGACTTCTAATCTCTTCTCAATTCTTTAAGATATTCTTTATTCATACTAGGTATATCCCCCTAAACAGCTTTAATTATTTCATAATTTAAAATATTAAACAATGAATAATAGCTGAGTGTGCCTCTCATCTTTGCCCTTACTAGTTGCTTGACATTGAACAAGTTCTTTAACATCTCTGAGTCGGAGTTTCTCCATCTGTACTTAGGAATAATACTACCTGCTCTGCAGAGTTTGTAGAATAGATAGAATAAATATGTTAAGCACAGTGGCTGGCATGTCAAAGAATTCAATAAAAGTTAAGTATTCTCATTATTGGCAACTTCTCAATTTTCCTGAAGACTCTTCAAAGTTTAGTTAATACTTAAAAATAATGAACTTCCAAAGTAATATTTTAAACAGCAATCATAAGATTATATTTCAACTTAGCTAAGAGAAAACCATTCTTCTATATACTATTTCTCTAGCAAGAATTAACTCAATGACATTAAGATATGTAATAAAATTATAATGATCTCTGGTATTTGCTTCAAAATACTCTGAAGGTCTGAAGATGAGAGTAGATAAGCACATAAATAAAACAATACTGGCCATGAGTTGATCATCACTGAAATCAGGTGATGAGTACATGGATGATGAGTTAAAGGAAGTTCTTTCTCTGTGTATATAGGTATGTGTGTGTATAGATAAAAATATGTTTAAAATTTTGCATATTAAAACTTTTTTAAGACATAAAAATTAAAAATAATTTAATAAATGAACTTCCAAATATTAAAAAGACAGAAGTCCAAAAAAACAATTGCGACCAGGGGCTTTCATGATGATTATTTTCATTTTCTGAAACTGCAAAAAGCTAACTATTTAAAGAAACACTAACTGTCAGTAGTAAACTATTTTAGAAACATTTCATTACCAAGATGAAAATACATACATACAAACTGTAACAGAGAACTAAGAAGCCATATCCCCAAATACTGTCATCCCAAAACCACTCTCATTATTTCAAAGTGCCTTAAAAAGATCTCTAATGACAACAAACCATATTTTTGTTTAAATGAAGTGGTTCACTCACACGAGAGCAGACCAAAGTGAAAAAATAAGGAAAAAGTTTTAACCCCAGCAATATAGCAATATAGTAACATATGTGGAGGGAAAAATAAACCAAAAAAATTAAGTTTTTGGCTACACAGCATCTTTCTTTTCCCTAACAAATCTCACTTCAATTCTGAAGCAGCTTATTTTTATCATAAAAGCTCAAAATTAAAAGTTTGGTAACTATTACTAATAAACACATTGTGGGACACCCATTTCTGTAAGGATTAAAAAAAAAAAAAGTTGCTTACCTTAAGAGATCGATGAACTCTTTTTGATTTTAAATCCCAAATATTAACAGTGTTATTTAGGCCTCCGCTTACCAAATACATTGATGTTGAATTTAAACTGACACATGTCTGCTTTTGCTATTAAAGAAAACAAAAGTCACATTAACCTAACAGAGCCCAGAGCTGACTTTCAAGTCTCACCCAACACTTGGTAAGCACATGAAAAATATTCGTTGAGTTAAATGCTATAAACATGCCAACTCTTGTACTAAAGATTCACCTCTCATTATCTGTCACATGGATTCAATAGTTTGCAAAGTGTTCAAAAAGGCTTTAAGGAAATCAACCAGATTCATGTTCTAGTCCACAGAAAGGTGGTGACAAAGGAAGCTTAGGAAATACCAGCAAGTCTTGGGCTCCCATCAGGGCTTACTTGCCCTTAATATTTCCCTTTAATAAAACCTGGTCTTAGACTCCCACAGAGTATCTCACATTAAAATCAACCCACAGCTCAGAAAATTCTTAAGGTAGAGGGAACTGTAAAGAATGCCTAGTTTAAAACCCTCATTTTACAGAGGGGCAAAGTTTTATAAAGACACTAGATAAGATACTAGTCCAGCGTCACAGCAAATCTCCCCCTAATGGCCCAAGTCTCAAACACCATGTCATCAGAACCTAACTCTACACTCTCCCCCACCACTGTAAAGGTCCCATTCATCCAGTTCCTCAAGATAAAAGTCCAGAATTGACCTTGATTCCTTGTTCTCCCTCTGCCCAATCTATCAGTAAGTTCTCTAAACTCCAAGCCTAAAATCTATCCCACATGGGCCCCCCTTTATCTACTGTCATTAGCTAGCACTGCTAGCTAATCCAAACCTTGACAAAACACAACAGCAGCCTCCTAACTGGCTGTCCTGCTTCCACTCCTGCTTCCTTACATCCCATGCTCCATAAGTAGAGTGACCTTTAAGAAATGTAAATCAGATCATGTGTCTCTCATTTAAAAATCTTCAATGGCTTCCAATCACACCTAGAATAAATTCCAAACTCATCATTAACCTGGCTTTCAAAGCCCTATTCATCTGCCCCTTCTTACCTGGTCTCTCACCATTTTCCTCCTTATCCACTAATTCTCTAGCCACACTGACCATCTTCCATTCCGTAAACACTATATTTGCCTCGAGGCTTCTACACAGCTAGTCTTGCCTGGAAAGTTAATTTCCCTGAATCTTGGCTTGAATGGCTGCTTCTGGTCAATAGATATCAACTTAAATGCCACAACTTCAGAAGACCTCCCTTGGCCACTTAACGTAACTTGCTATCTCAATGTCTTATTTTAGCTCTCTGCATAACAACTTATCACTATACTCAGTATTCTGTTTACTAGTTTATTGTCTCTCAGCAGAATGTCAGTTTCCTTAGAGCAAAGACCATATCCATGTTCAATAAATATTTATAGAACAAACGGCTAAAGTACAGAGGTAACCAAGTTTTTCTCACAATGATTATCTATGAGTGTCATCTATCTGGTAGTACCATCAGTAACTATGCTACAAAGAGCACAGTATTGCATGTTTTTCTCTATTTAATTTTCAGATACACTGCATAGTTACATTAATTATTCTCACCTCTAGCTGAATACCATGAGGGGAAAAAAGAGAAATGAATTCCAAAGGGGACATTTTGTGACTTAGTTAAAGGTTAAAAGGCAAACTATGTAGATTTAGGCAAGTCATCTCACCTTTCCGAGCCTACATTTCTACATCTGAGAAATGAGAGATGAGGACCAGATCTACTATTCTTGAGAGTCCTGCATCTTCAAAAACATCCTCTGCTCAAGAGAGCACCAGATACTTAAAAGGGTGCAGATAACCCCCTCTCCCTCCCCCAAGGCTTCTTCCAGCTCTGAAATTTTGACTGAGTCAAAATTATTAACACATACAAAAATATCAGGAGCACGTTCCATCAATGTTTCAGTATGGTCGCTATAATTCTCTTGCAGGTCATTCTAGGAATTGACTTTAGTCTAAACAGACTAGTAAAAGTTAGAATCTGGTTATCATTGCAGATCAGGACAGTGTGCTAAGAGCTATCAAAATAACCTTTAAAGAAAACAGAGAAGAAGGGCATCCATCAAAGATCAATATATTAGGATTCTAGTCATCAAAAACCACTCAAATTATTCTTAAGGGCTCAGAACAAAACCTGTATTTATAGCTGCTTACCATAATGATAGAAGATCTTTTTATGTTAATAGATTATTAACGTAGCTAATGAACTTAAATAATTAATGGAAATTGAGTGGTTATTACAGAAATCCTGTACCCTAAGACACAAGCAATGGGTGGAATTTTAAAATCTGAAAATAACATCAGGTCAAATTTCTAGGCTATATAGTAGCCTATCGTATCCATTATAATACTGTTAAGACCAATATGTCTACTTTAAAGAGGTAAAATACAAAATCAAAGAAAATAAATATGAAACTTAATAAAGTTCCACCATAAAAATAATGTTAAAATAAGTAGGATAGAACCTTATTTTCCCAATGAGCAAAAGTCTAATATCTCAAATGGTACATAAGTAATAGGACTTGGATCCTATGAAGCAAAGGTTACCAACACACTAATATGTTATAAGAAATTACTAATAAAGACTAAAAAACCAATGGTTGTAAAATATGTTTTGTAAGTAAACTAAAGCAGATTTAAATTATAATGATCTACAATGATCTCACTTTCATCAACCTGCATTCTGATATGACTTAACTGTGGGAAACAGAACTACAGCAACTAATGTAAAATATTCACAAAATCCTTAAAGTGGTGTCACACTTGTAAATATCATGTCATTTTTATATTTTACACATTAACAACAAAAAACGGTCCCAAACTGGTTCTAAGGCAACGCATAAGAGTGTGTGTATGTGTGTGTGGGTGTGTGTGCGCACGCATGTGTGTAGATAGATATATAAATAGTGGTAGAGGTGGAAATCTAAATTGTTTTGATGTTGATATTTAACTCACAAATGTTTGCTGCCCACCTTTAACATGATCTGAAGATCCAAAGATGACTAAGATGTTCCGCCTGCTCTTGAAGAGTAGTTTGACTTTACTGTGCAGCGACACTCTCTGCCTCAGTTTCACTTACTGAGGTTGATAGGCAAACGTCATTCCTACCCTTAGCAGACATTCTCTCCGCCCCAGTCTCTTAATATCTGTGGGCTGGAACTGATGCTGAGATCAATCCAACAGATACCTTTAGGAAAGGACTGATAGAAATCCTAAGTCCTTTTTACATTAGATGAGCTTATATTCCAATGCTCTGCTGTGTTCTACTCCACTGTAATTGGAGTAGAACAATTATTAATTGGGCTGCCTTATCTACTCCAGTGTGTAAAATTATGACAATTCATAATGGTTTAGAGTCTGCTATGAAAACTATGAAATTTAGAAACAGAACAAGCTACCAACTAACTACTTATTCCTTTTTATTTAGATCTTATTTAAAATGGAAATAGCTTTCAAGAAATGTGTGATTGGAAATAAGAAAGCCAGCATTATCCTGAATCAGAGGGATTAACTTATAAAACTAAAGGGTAAGAACATATAGTGAGAGCTTCATTTAAATGCTCTGGGACCAAAGCTCTGGGACAAAGACACCCTGTTGCAGGAGAGCTTGGGGAGACTCAGGCAGTACAATGTGGACAGAAGCTAAAGCAGAAGGCTACCATCAGATAAGGCTCTTTAGCTGATGGTCCTGAGCCCAATGACAGTAAAGGAAGGGCTACAACATTAGGACTCTTGCTCAAATCTACTCAGTGACCTTGGTGGAACATCATCCTGAAAAACCACAGCAATACCAGAGAACCTCCCACAGAGGGGAAATGGAGAAAGTAACTGCCTAGTTGACGAAATGTAAGTCCTTGATTGCTCCCCTACTACCCAATATTGTTTTACCTAAAGATGTTTCAGTAAGCACACTTATTTCACCTTTAAGTGTTACTCTATTATTTTAAGCTCAGGTTAAGAATACTGCTTTTAAACACCTTTATATTTAGTTGTCAGCACCATAATAAATAAGCAATTACAACCCAAGCAAAACTAAGATTTTTAAAAGTTAAAAAAAAAAACAAAACACTTACCCCTTCACCAAGCTCTAAAAGTGGAACAGGTTTACACTTGCAACTTGAAACAACTATTTTGTCACCACTGGAAGATGCTGTCACTAGAAAGTTATCTAAATGAAGAGTTATGGAGAATCGAACAATCCATGAGCAGCTCTAGCACTCGACTATCATTATAAGAATTGAGATGATAAAAGCAAGCACACTAAGCAATGAATATAGCTGATACATTAGCTTTCAAAACTGGCTCAGATTACTAATTACTAAGACTAATTCTCTTTACTACTACTGCAGGGAAGAACCATCCTTTCTGATTTTGCTATCACTTGAAAGCTATTTAACCCATGTGAAATACTACTCCATTTTCAAAGAGTAGGCCAGAAGGTCTAATTTTATCCTTCAAGAATGAGAGCATGATAAAAGCAACATCAGGCAAGTATCAATCAACCTTTTCATCTATAAATACTGTTTAAGACAGCTATTTAGTAACGCAGTGCTTGATACCAATTTAAGCTAGGAAGCAAATATCCACATTAGTCTCCTATTTTTCCACTAAGAAATAAAGCCTGATATTTTCTCAGGATGGAATTTTTGTGATAGAGTGTTTTAATCTTAAATGTATTAAGAATATTACAGTATATGTAGCAAATATAAATAAGTGTGGTTACACAGCAACTATGTTATGAGAGTTTTGACTTTATTTCAATTCAATTAAATTCAAGTTATTTAAAATATAATTTTAAATTATTAAAATACATAATTATTTAAAATTTAATAATTTAAAATTATATTTTCCTTATTTTACATAAATTATAAGTGGAATAATCAGTAAACACAAAACAATGTAAGTATTTTAAAACTAAAATGACTAAATACAATAATATAACCAAGACCAAGAATCTGATTTTGAGTCAAAACAAATTAAAATATCAGAAGTTTAAACCTATACTTTTAACAAGCAAAGTCTTAACTGCATTACTTTTGGATGATTTACATAACATTCAGATATTTTGTGAACATACCATGGACTGTAATTTTATTATGATATATGATTCAAACAAAATCACTTCCACCTACCTAGATATTACAGCACTGAGAAAAATAAATCATTTCCCTTTCCTTGGCTTCTTCCTATGTTTATTGTTACTTTTCTCCTTAGAATATATTAAAGAAAGGACTGAAAGAAAACAATACAAGAGGGTACTCTAGTTACTCCTTTTATTTCTCATGTAGTTTTAGAAATCATGAGAAAGTGAGGAATATTACCTAGAGAACCAAAAAAAAGAAAACTAATCTTCCTGGCACCTCACCATCAACGCTGTCCTTGGGATCCATGCTAAGTGGTCCCTAAATCTCTGAGTCTGGGAATTCCTTGGTCTTCAGTAACTAACCTCTATGGAAGGCATCAAAGCCTCAATAGGTATAAAACTATACAAAGGTTTTCAGTGCACATGTACTTGTACAACAAAACTATACAGAAATAAGACCAGTTTCCAAAAGTCATAGGACACTATCACATAGTTACATCAGTTTTGTTGATAGACCATTAAGTGGTTTATCAGTAAATGTATCAACTCCTAATAAAATTCCTTGGAGGAAAAATATAATAAATCTCATTAAGAACTGCTACTCTTATGCAGTGAGTAACAAGGAAAATTAAGCTCTAAACCTAATAAAAATCTAATAATAGAAGGAACCTCACACATTTGTGACTCTTTTTAAAACATCTTACCCCACTCTACATCTAGAGTCCTTCAAAAATGCAGTCCCTTCACCATGAGTTTGATTAATAGAGCACCAAAGTTATTTATTTTGCTACTTTAATACAAAATCAAGGAATGATGAAGAGGTAAATTAATTCAATAAGAAAATTCATCATTTTTGTTATGTATTTGCAAGAATAATTAGATTGAGCATGAAAACTTCTAATGTTTTTGTTCATGAATCATTCATATTTTAAAGCTTTGATATTTTTACTTTCATCAGGAAGCAGAATATTACTACTTTGATACTGATAAGATCAGACACATGTTAAAGCTTAATCTGTTGTTTAAGAAATAGTGTATACGTATGAGCTCCACAGACGAATGATTATTTCTAGCATACCAAGTATACAGAACATTTTCATACAAAAGGTGGTAAGAATACTTTGTTTACAGCAGTGGTTCACAACCGAGGGTGATTCTGGCTCCCAGGTGACATCTAGCAATTCTGGAGATGATTTTTGGCTGTCACCACTGGGGCTACTGGCATCTGGTTGGTAGAGACCAGGAAGGCTTCTAAACATCCTACAATGCACAGGGCAGCCTCCATAACGAAGCATTATCTTGCCCAAAATGTCAATAGTGAGATACTGAGAAATCCCTATTTATGAGTTCATTTTATCCACATCTAGGAACTTATTAAGACAGGGAGGATGTCAATCAGAAACATAAAAACCTCAGGAAAGTTCAATCTAGATAATTTTCCTGTCTTTTTGGGAAACAAGACTATTTTCATCACAGATAGAAAGGAAGAGAAATACAGAGAATACATCAGTAAGATGGGAATGTTTGACTGTTTTTATCTCTTCCCTCAACCTTTGCTTCTGCCTTCAAGTTCTGTCTTTAATTTCCCAACTACAAATATCCAAACACAGACACAAAACATCATTCCAGAACCTTTCAGAACTTTTCCCACCATTACCTACCTTATTCCATTTGATTCAATAACAAACTGTCAATAACAAAACTAATTCTATGATCTGCATCTAGTAGCTAACATATTTTTAATAGCAGTGTTTTTCAATGTAGTGAATTGCAAATAAGTTTTTAATGAAATCAACAGAGAATATCAATGTGCATCATATGACATACTGTTTTCTAAATTCCCATCTCACAGCTATGCCAAATATATTTCTCATTATGGATCACATGCAAAAGTTTCATTGATAGTGGTTGTTTAACCTAACAAAAAGTGGTTGTTTAAAAAAGAAAAGGATACTATTGCTGCTCCAACACACTGAGCTGATTCCATGTGGTGATGTGTGTGGGTTGAACTTATCCACCAATGTCATAGATGAAGCATCCCATATTTTAACATCATCTCCCGATGAAGCAAATCTGAGGTTTTCCTGCATGACTGCACCTGCAAACAGTTTAAAACAACATATTTTAAAAACAATTAAGGATAGGTTTTAAAAACAAGAGTTAAGATGAGGCATCTTATCTAAAACAAGTGGCTCTACTCGTTCACTTTTGTCTCAGAGACTGTGCTCACCACAAAGTTTTTGGAGTGATCTCTCTAAAACATAAACCAGATCACATTCTCTTAGCTGACCTTTCCAATGACTCTCCAGAACAATTACAATGAAATCCAGCCTCCTTAGCGTGCCTTACACAAACTGGCCTGCTGTAACATTCCTACCTCTCTTTCCCAGGGCCACCAAACTCACTGGCCTTCTTTCTCACCTCCGAGTCTTTCTGTTTGCAGCCCCATCTGCTGGAATGGTCTTTCCCGATTTCCCAAGGTCATCTCCTTCACATCATTCCAGTCTCAGCTCATGTTTCTTCCTCAGAAAGGCCTTCCCTGACCACCATGGCTAAAGCTGCTCCATACCAGTTGTCTTATATCCCATTACCCTGTTTCATTTTTTATGGCCCTTCCTGCTATCTGCAGTCTTATTCTCACGTCTGACTCCCCTTGACTTGAACAAAATAAAGATCCTTAGGACAGGGATTTCATCTTGTTTACTACCAGTCTTGAAACATTCCTGGCACACAGCTGGTACTCAATAAATAACTGTTGGATAGGTAACTTCCTTACCTTTTAAAAAATTTATGATAAACTGTAGCACTCCTGCAGGTCAGAATCCCGCCATGGCAGGCTTTCCAAATAAGTCTAAAATTAGCAAATACAGCCTAAGAAGATGTCACTAAGTCCCTATACCAACACACAGTCTACAATGCCTTCGCTTGTATTATCTGTTCACAGTATACAGTTCAAACACAGAATTCTGACAAAGTGATTTCATAAACCAAGGCAGTCTAGAAGACAAAAAGCAAGTAGTAATGCATGACGGGTAAGAAAAAAATGCTGAGAAATACCTGGGAGAAAGGGGAAGGGAAGGGATGGGGGCCTAGAAATATACCCTTCACACCTTCCTGGTGTGGACAGTGCAAGAGTGCAGCAGCGCATAAGTGATATTACAGACAGGTTCCCAAGTCATCAACAAAACATCACACTTATGAGGAGCAGACTCTATTTCAGAGGACAACCTAAAGGCCTAACAAGTTACAGGGCCCTTTCATTCTCCAGAGACAAAATTTTCAATGTGTTTATAAAGAAGCTAAAACTTTTGTTAACTAGAAAAGCCACCTATGTGATTCACTATGCTTCATTCATCAGATAAATACAGTTCTACTAAGAGCCGTCAGTCACCTGTTGAAATGGAGACACAGTGTTTGGATTTGGTGCCTTAACAGCTGGTAACATGTGCCCTTTCGGATCCCTACTCAACAACAATGAAGTGCTGGAAAGGCATCTGTAAACCCAGTAAAAACCACTGAAAGATATCTTTACTATAATCTTAGACCATTCCTGTTGAGCGGCGTGATGTAGCGGAAAGATCGCTTTAGACCTGGCTCAGATGATCTGCCCCAGAGTTAGGTGACAGTCACTTTGGCCAAGTCATTCAACGTCGGTCTCCTCCTCTCAAAGTGGAGCGGAAAAGGGCCCACCAACCTCAGTCTTCCGAGAACTGAGCACATTTTAAGGGCGCGGCATCATATCAGCCTCAGGAAGAGGCTCCCATCAAAACTGAGCTGTCCTCAGGACACAAGGCGGTAGCACCGTCAGCCCCAGATTCGGGGAGCGCAGCTACAAAAAACAATTCCACTACGACTTAGCTTAAACAAAAGTTCTACAAATTTCAGTAAAAACCCAAAATGCATTTTACTTGCAGGAGTCTTGCTCAACTGGGGTTACCTCGTAAAATGCATTTGAGCGCCTGCTAAACGAGTTGGATTTGAGAGGTTTGCAAAAAGAGAACGGGATTGTGGACAAGCGGCAAACTTTCCGGAGGCAGCGCAGCCCCCAGAGCCGCCACCGACCTACCCCAGTTGACCCGGGCCACCTCTCAGGCCCGACTGGAGCCCGTCGCAGGGGGAGGTGCGCGACCCCGTCCCGCGGCTCCCTGGAACTTCCGCGCCAAAAGCGCCGCCGCACCCCTGCCCAGTAATCGTCCGGAGCGCCAGGCCGGCCGGAGCCCCGGGACCCCAGGGGCCTCCGACCCGCCCCCTGAGGTGACCGGAGAGCGGACACCAGTAGAGGGCAAGTACTCGGCAGCCGTCGGCCCCCCACCCCGGGCCCTCCGGAACCTCACCTCTCAGCCGCCGTACACCGGGGGCCCCGGCGCGGCCCTCTCCGGCGCTGGGCTTCCGGCTCCCGCCTGGACTGTTAAACTTCGGCGGCCGGAAGTCCCGCCCCCGGATGGCGTCACCGGGAGAGGCGCTACCGCAAAGGATCGTTTGGGTTGGTGGCCAGGGGCAGGGCCAGGGCCAGGGGCGGTGCTGGGCCTGGTGGGGGTCCTGGTCCTAGCGCCTGGGAGGGATCTGCGGGCCTGGGCGGCTCCCTCCACGCCCCACCGATGGCGCTAGGGCCAGAGGCTGCTGCCCTTTTGTCATCCATTTGTTCGTTGGCTGCCTATTGTGTGCCAGGCACTCTGCTAGACTCAGGGTGCACAGTGCTGAGTTTAGCCTGGGAATACAGGGGTACGGTCAACACTCGTGGTCCCTGGCCTGGTGGAGCTACAGTCCAGTATTAGAGGCAGACGTTAATAAATACATACTTAAATGAAAATCAAAAACTCTGAGAGTTGCCTCAGATGAAAGGTACAAAATGTATGAAAGGGAAATGAACATGGATGTGGGTTTGGGAATGTCTTTCCTGAAGAGGAAACCGTGGACAGCCGATAATACCCAATGCAATTTACAAACCAGGAGACATGCTAGGAAAAGCTAAGAAATAACAGAAAGCCTGAGTGTCTGAGTTATCCGACTTCAAAACCTATGATCTTTTTTCCAAATCATGCTGCAGGGTCAGGAACATCAAACACCATCTGTTTGGGAATTCTTCTGAAGGAGATGCTTCTCAGAGTGGGAAAAGGAGTAGGTGACTTGAGCTTTCATATTCCCCTTCTAACAGGGCTTTTTTTTTTTTTTTTTTTTAATAAGCTCTGCTGAGAATCCTTTTAAAAAATATAGGGCATTTCTTCTGTAAACAGTGTTATTATTCTTTCAGCACAAGTACATACTTGGAGTGTGTTTCTGAACTAGGTATGTAAGCCCCGGTTATTTGCAACAATATTGCAAATAACCGGAAAACTCTAATAAATGCAGAGAAGAAATTTTTTCAGAGCAGAAATTGAAGCCCTAGACAAGCTATAAAGATTGATGGGGAGCCTCAAAACAAAGACAGCAAGCAGCAACCGCCTTAATTGTAGTTTACAGTTCTTGAGGTTATTAAATACATGTTGGCAGGGGTGGGGACCAAAAAGTTGGGAAATAAGAAAATAGAGTAGGAGTAGGGGCAGGAGGAATAAGGGCAAATAGGAGAAAGAAAAGACAATTAACTAAATCTCTGAAAATTTGAAGTCAGCAGGAAAGTGGAAACTAGAATATATGAATATATGATATAGCAATATATCATATTATATATTATACAATGACATATAAAAATATTTATGGAACAGATACTTTGCTAAGCACTATATATTTGTGTGTGTAGATATGTATATGAAGTATATATATATACTATATATATGTAATTTTATGTTTGTAAAACACATGTACTATTATATGTCCCCATTTTACATATGAAGAAACAGAGGTTAAGTAACTTGCCCAAGGTCACACAGTTAAGTAATGGTGGACAGCAATTAAACCTAGAACTGTAAGACTACAAAAACTGTGCTCTTAACCATTATGCTATATTGTCAAGAGCATAAAGGGCCAAATATTTACCTCTGCTGCTTTCTCGCTGCTGGTCCTACAGCCTCATCACCTGACATGGTTGTGGAATGGTCTTGCCATTCTTGTTCCTACCTCTGTGTCTATCTATGCGCATAGCGTTTCCTAGTTCTGTATAATACAGTCTACAAGTAATAGAAGCCAAATGTTGGAGACCTCACTGATATATGAATTATATAAACATATGCAGCTTTCCAAAAGTAGACATCAAGACAAGGAATATTCCTAGGGACAAAGAGGGATATTTCATAACAATAAAAAGGTCAGCAAAACCAGAAGCCATATTAATTATAAATAATATGTGACCAATAACATAAGTTCAAAGTATATGAAGAATAAATGTCAGGGACTTCCCTGGTGGTCCAGTGGTTAAAACTCCACGCTCCCAACGCAGAGGTCCCAGGTTCAATCGTTGGTCAGGGAACTAGATTCCACATGCTGCAACTAAGAGCCTGCATGCCGCAATGAAAAGATCCCACATGCCTCAATTAAAGATCCTGCATGCCACAACTAAGACCCGGCACAGCCAAATAAATAATTTTTTTAAAAAAAGAATAAATGTCAGAACTAAAGGGGGAAAAAGAACGTGCATAATCCTAATCACTGTTGGAGACGAACAGAATTGTCTCAGTAATTGACAGAACATCCAGCTAAGAAAAAAATCAGTAAAGTTGTGGAAGATCTGAACACAGTCAACTACAGTATTTTAACTGACATTTATAGAACACTGTACCCAACCTCTGCAGGATAAATATTCTTTTCAAATACACATGGAACATTTACAAAGATAGACTATATGCTGCCATGAAACAAGTCTCAATACATTTTTTTTTTTTTTTTTTTTTTTTTGCGGTACTTGGGCCTCTCACTGTTGTGGCCTCTCCCGTTGCGGAGCACAGGCTCCGGACGCGCAGGCTCAGCGGCCACGGCTCACGGGCCCAGTCTCTCTGCGGCATGTGGGATCTTCCCGGACCGGGGCACGAACCCGTGTCCCCTGCATCGGCAGGCGGACTCTCAACCACTGCGCCACCAGGGAAGCCCCTCAATACATTTTAAAAGAATAAATCATATAGTGTATGTTCTCTGATCACAATAGAATTAATAGAAATAGAAAACAGTAAAGCATTTAGAAAAGCCCCAAACATATGAAAATTAAACAACTTTGCTTGTATACAATGCATAGGTCAAAGAAGAAATCAAATCACAAATAAATTAGAAAATATTCAAACTAATAATCAGTAAAATGCAACATATAAAACTTTATGGAATTCAGCTAAAGCAATGCTTATAGAAAAATATATAGGTTTAAATACCTATATTATTGAAAAGAAAGATCCAACATCAGTAATCTATGCTCTCTCTTAAGGAATCTAGAAAAAGAAGAGCACTTATTTTTTAAGTAAAGATTAGAGAACAATGAAAGTGAAAACAGATGGACAGCAGAGAAAAATCAATGAAATCAGAATCTGATTCTTTGAAATTATTAATGAAACTTATAAAGCTCTAGATAGACTTATCAAGAAGAAAGAGAAAATACAAATTACCAATATGAGGATTGAAAGAGAGTCTGTCAATACAGAACCAAAAGACATTTAAAAAGATAATAAGGGAATAGTATGAACAACTTTATGCCAATAAATTTCATAACAAATAAAATGGACAAATATCTTGAAAGACACAAATATTAATACTGACACAAGAAGAAATAGATAAAAAGTAGTCCTATATGTATTACAGAAATTAAAGTTGTAATTAAGAAAACTCTCCGACAAAGGAAACTGCAGGATCAGAGGGCTTCATTGTTGAATTCTATCAAACATGTAAGGAAGAAATAATATCAACCCAATGCAATTTTTTTCAAAAACAGAAGAGAAAGGAATATCCCTTAAACTCATTTTTTTTAAAGACAGTATTACTCTGATGCTAAAACCAGACAAAGACATTACATAAAATAATAGACTCAAATCCCTCATACATAAAGACACAAATTGTATATACACATATAAATGTGAGTTAAACCCAGTAACATATAAAAAGGATTGTTACACATCGTGACCAGGTAAGGTTTATTTCAGAAATGCAAGGTTGGTTTAACACTCAAAACCAGTTAACATAATTCACCATATTAACAAAATAAAGGAGAATCGCATTATAATTATGCCAATAGATAAAGCAAAAGCATTTTTTAAAATTCAGCATCCATTCACGATTATCAACTCTCTAGGAAAAAAAGAGAGGAAACATCCTCAACTGGTTCAAGAACATTTATGGAAGGCCCACAGTTAGCACCATACTTAATGGAAAAACACTGAATGCCTTTCTCCTAAGACTGAGAGCAATACAAAGATGCCCTGTCTTACTGCTATTCAACGTTCTACTAGAAGACCTAGCCAGTGCAAAAAGTCAAAAAAAAAAAAAAAAAGAAAAGAAAAGAAAAAGCACACAGAATAGAAAGGAAGAAGTAGAACTCTATTTGCAGACAATATGATTGTGTACTGGAAAATCATAAGGCAAACAGGAAAATGACCCTAGAACTCAATAAGTGAATTTAGCAAGGCTTATGCAAAGTCAATATACAAAAATAGAGTAGTATTTCTATATACTAGAAATAAACAATTGGAAAATGAAATAAAAATTTCATTTCCAGTAGCATTAAAAAGGATGAAATATTTACAATTAGTTTAATACAATATATGCAATAGCTATACATTGAAAACTATAAAACATTGTTGAGAGAAGCTAAAGACCTAGATAGAGAGCTATATCATATTAATGAGATGGAAAACAATATTGCTAGAATGTCAGTTTTTCCAGATTAATCTATATGTTCAACTTAATCTCCATGAAATTCCAGCAGGTTTATTTTTTGTGTGTGAAAATTGACAGGCTAATTCAAAATTTTATTTTGGAATGCGAATGACCTAGCCAAAACACTTTTTTTTTTAAAGGCAAAGTCAGAGGGCCTACCCTGATATCAATCCACATTTAATGCCAACTAATCCATAGTAACAAAAAGCAGTGCAGCACCTGCCTTGGTGGAAGGAGGAATGGACTGTAAGGAGTCAAGGAAACAACTGGTGGTGATGCAATTGGAATTGTTCTTTGTTTTGATTGTTGTGATGGTTTCAAGGTAGTTTCAATATCTCTGTCAAAATTCATAAAAGGGTATATTTTAAATGATACAGTTTATTTTTTGTATACTAAACATCAATAGATTTTATTAAAAAATATCTCAGGGACTAACTGCTCCTGATTATTAAAAAATAAAGTGATATCCTCAACTTTTAAATAAAACACAAAATTAATTCTTTTTAAAAAACACACCACAGACTTCCCTGACGGTCCAGTGGTTAAGACTCCATGCTTCCAATGCAGAGGGTGTGGGTTCTACCCCTGGTTGGGGAACTAAGATCCTACATGCTACGTGGAATGGCCAAAAACTAAAAAAAAAAATTAAAAACACACCATAATAGTACATAATTGTCAAATTACAGAACATTGGCTTGACAGATTTTTTAAAATATTTATTTATTTGTTTGTTTGTTTATTTAGGCTGTGCCGGGTTTTAGTTGCAGCACACAAGATCTTCC
Organism: Neophocaena asiaeorientalis asiaeorientalis; assembly: GCF_003031525.2. Lineage (NCBI taxonomy): Eukaryota > Metazoa > Chordata > Mammalia > Artiodactyla > Phocoenidae > Neophocaena > Neophocaena asiaeorientalis. The sequence continues at coordinate 860,133 of NW_020174057.1, forward strand.
TTGCGGCATGTGGGACCTTTAGTTGCAGCATGTAGAATCTTTTTAGTTGCAGCATGAGGGCTCTTAGCTGTGGCATGCAGGCTTCTTAGTTGCAGCATGCAAACTCTTAGTTGCAGTATGCAAACTCTTAGTTGTGGCATGCATGCGGGATCTAGTTCCCTGAACACGGATTGAACCCAGGACCCCCGCATTGGGAGTGTGGAGTCTAACCCACTGGTCCACCAGGTAAGTCCCGAGAGATTTTAAACATTCCCCAAGATGAAGGAAAAAAGAAAAAAGATGTTACTAAACAGGTTTCAAGAACCAGAATACCCCTACCCCTGGGGTCCTTTGTTAAAAACGAATAATAAGAGGATTAAATTTTTTTTAATTTTTTTAATTAAAAAAATAAAAAAACCAAAATAGCTTCCACGTTCTAAATAGTAACACTAGAATTTACAAAACAATTAACGATGCCTTCATGATTCTGAGCAAAATGGTTATTGTATTTAATATTATCTAGCCATATTATCATTCAAGTGTCAGGGAGGAATAAAAACATTTTCAGACATGTAAAGTCCCAACAAATTTACTTCCCATGCAACCTTTCAGGAAGTTACTTGAGGAGGTGTTCCCCCAAAACAAAGGAATGAGCTGCAAGAGGAAGACAGGGCATCCAGTCTGAGAAAGGTAAATGGAACCCTTAGGATGTCAGCAAAGGAAAAATCCCAGGATTACTGTTGGGCACTGGGCCAAAAGAGCAACCAGTCCTGATGGCAGGTCAAAAGGCTCAACGAATGCTATTGTCAAAAAACAAAAATACACGCACACACACCCACACACACCCATATCTGACATGTTTAATTTTATTAGGAAGAGATTTACAGAACTGGAGGAGAGGAGGTAAGGGACTTAATTCATGATCGAGTACATAGAAAACTAGAAAACCGATCAACTGACCAGCCAATAACAGAAAGCTAACACTAGGGAAACAAAAAGTTGTGCAAGAAAGTAAAAATGGAAATAGAAACCACAATATACCACATAACTCTGCTATGAATATTTACGTAGTCATAAAAAAGTGAACATAGAATGTTAATTTAACCAAAATTATGATACAGCTATATTGGGTATCAACTCAATATGGATGGGAAGTGTGCATCTGTGTGTAGCAGAAGTGGAGGAGGGTGCTGTGAAAACTGATTCCTTATATTTTATGGTAGAAAGTTAATAGGTAAAGCCTAAAATTGAAAGAAAAACTGTACATTAGCTTATTATTCAGGGAGATGGAGATTAATACCAAAAGACACAGCAAGAGAGTTAAAAGGGTGACCTCTAGAGAAGTAGTAACTGGCTGTTTGTAGAGAGGCATAAGGGACTGCTTTTTTTTTTTTTTTAAAGCCTTATGGTTCTATGTACTTCTGTTTAACTCAGTCCAATGTGTCTCATTTGTTTTTAAGTAAACTAAATTCTAAAAGAAAAAAAATTTAATGCAATATTGACCCATTCATATTTTAAAGCATGAAGACTTATAAAGGACAGAGCAGCCAGATCATATGTTTTATAGTGGTTTTCAGAAGTCACATTCAAAAAGTCACCTCGTTTGTCATTATTGTTCTGTCAACATACATTTGTGGGCCCTAGGAGTTCCCAGCAAACTGTGCTGTGTATTTCAGTCACCAAGGTGAACAACATCCCTACCTTGGAGAAGCTCAGGTTATAGCAAAGTAACAAATTCTAGTGATACAAAGTGCCATGTGCTGTGAAATTTATCACAGGCTGGACAGTCATGATGAAGGAAGGAATTAGTACTGTCTAAGGGGCTAGAGATGGTTGCAAAAGGAAGCAGACGACATATAGTACTTAAGAATTTAAGGTTTTCAGTGATTGGTAGGGGCTGCTATTATGTGAGCATCTGTATTCCTTCTCCTTCTACCCCTCCCTTACAACTTCCACCACCCACTCCTTTGGGACCCTTTTGCCCCCCAAGGTTTTCCTTACACACCCTTCCGTTGAACTTTCCCCTGCCTCCCTTTGTTACTTCAATCAGGTTTATGCTCAAATATCACCTCTTCAAAGATGCTTTTCTCTGGACTATCTTATTTTAAATATCCCCAACATCTGGTCATGCTCTGCCTTCTCACCCGAATTGTATTTGTCCTCAACATACCTACCTGACATTTTACCATAGTATACATTTATTTAGTTGTTGTTTGGTTTCTTTAGTCTCTTTTCTGGAGCGAAAGTGCCACAAAAATAGAACTTTGTTCTGTTTTTTTACCACTACATTCCCAATGCTTAGAACAGTACCTGGAATATAGTAGGCACTCAACACTTATTTGTTGAATGAGTAAATGGGTGAAGAATGAATGTCTCTGGTCTACACCTCTCACCTGAATGCAGACCCAAATACTCAACAGCTACCATCTTTACCAAATCACACAACCAGCTCCCTGCCAAACCATTCCCTCTGCATAGCTCCTTACAGCATCCCAAGGGCTCAAACCAGCCATTTGCAAGTCAGTTCTGACATTCTCATTTTCCCCCTTCCCACAAACACCCAAATAAGTAATCACTAAACCTAGTCTGTTTTCTTGACGACTGTCTCTAGAGTCTGTCCACTTCTCCCCACCCCCACTGCTGTTTTCTTCATTTAGATCGTCCTTGCCTCTTGACTGGATTGTTGAAACAGTCTCCTCCCCCTAATTTGCTTTCCTGGTTCCAGTCTTTTATCCCTTCAACTATCCTCCAAACTTTTATCATGATGCTTTTCATAAAATGCAAATCTGATCACATGACTACACTACTTAAAACCTAGGCCCTTAGAATAAAGTCTAAACTCCTTTGCATGGACCCTGAAGCCCTTCACCACTGCCTCATGCTGATGTCTCCAGCTTGTCTCTGGCTATCCGTCCAGCCTTACTAATCAGATATGCTATGTACCACTTGTCCAGCCTTGCTTTTGGAGAGGGCCTGTTAAAACACGTCCCTCTGCCTCTCTCCAATTTGATCAGGTGGCAGGGACTGAGAAACTGTCCTTCCCTGCTGGGTTCTGCCACAGCATCCTGGGCCCCATAGACATGTGTCCACTCATTGGCCCCCTGCACTAGACACAAGCTCAGGAGCACAGCGCCTGCATAGGAAAAAGATGCCTTTGTGTTCCCAGTTCCTAGCATGATGACTGACACAAAGGAGATGCTTAATAAACGTTGGATGAATGAAGGAATGAATGCATAAATCTGTTTTTCAGAACCTCTTTTTAAAATTTAGCAGTAAAGTGGAAAATGGACTGCCAGTAGGGAGTCTGAAAGCACACTGACTAGTTAAGAGCTAATTGACATATCCCAGACAAGATGAAGGGGACCTGGACTCAGGCAGAATCAATGGGAATGGAAATAAGGAGTCAGAATCAAGAGACTTTTGCTTCTAAAAAAAAAAAAGGTATTCTATGAGCAAATGCAATTGATTGAGCATGGTGTACTTTCTGAAGGATGGCTCTAGTGTTTTAAATTTAGACAAAGGCCTGGAAAGCCAGCCATACCCTGTTCGAAGCAATCAATCAACAAACTTCATGAAAGTGAGAAGAGGTGATTGAAGTAGACAAGAGAGGTTAGCAAGGCACACAGAGTCTCTGATACAGAAATAAAGAGAGTGTTTTAACTGCTGAAGAATCAAGAGACTGACAAGGAGAGTGAAGATTTCAATGCAGAGGATGTAATAACTGGAAAAATTTGCTTCCGCCCTTAATATAGTAATAAAATTTGCAGACAGCTTATAATACCATACTGACTAAGAAGTTATGCATTATACAAGCTGCCTTCCATTTTGATGAGAGGGGTATAAAAGTAAGCAAGCATATTTCTGGGATTTATTGGGGGGAAATAACTAATTTCCAGGGCATGTCATAAGATCAGTGCAGCCTCATTCACTGACCCTCGACATATCCAGAGCCATAACATGAAGGCAACACTTAGGATATTCCTAAAACATGGAAAGATTCTGTTATGATATCTGTGCTATTAGCCAAAGAGTGGAAAAGGGAGAGGAATGGATATTTCCTAGGCACCTACTACGTGTAGGACACCATGGTTTACCACCTTTACTTTTAAAAAATAAACATAAGTTACTATGCTGTCATAACTGACTTTGGGAAATTCTTTTTGGAGATTGTTTTCTTCAAAAACAATGAAAACCTGTAAATACATTTTTTTCTAAATAGGTAATGAATACATGTTGTTAAAATGTTGGTAAATGAGTACAAAAAGGTAGAGTTAAAAATAAATCTCCTATCTCTGATATTGAGACACAATTACTTCTCTTTAAGACAATAACTAAAAATAATTAGTTATGCATCCTTCCAAGAATATTCTATGCATATGTACAATTTTACATAATTCATTCAAAATTTGTTCAATATACACTGAACACAAACAGTTTACTATACATCTGTTCTGTGCTTCATTCTTTTTCACTTAATATATATTGGAGAGTTACCATCTTGGTACAAATTAGTCTCGCTCCTTTTTCTGGTCACATAACATTCCACTCTGTGAGTGTATCATGTGTTATTTAGTGAAGCCTCTGTTAGTGAATATTAAGGATGTTTCCAGGTATTCTTTATACATACATAATCTCTCATACATGCAAATAGAACAGTGTATGTTGTCACTGTTCATATGTGAACAACATACATAATTTTAAATGTTCTGGCAATCATACTAAAAAAAGTAAAAGAGACAAGTAAAATTGTTCTTACTAATGTATTATATTTAACACATTATATCCCAAATATCATTTCAACATGTAAGTCATTATAAAAAATATATAATGAGATATTTTACATTCTTCTGCTTGCCGTAAGTCTTTGGAATTCAGTGCGTATTTCATGCATAATGTATATCTCAATTCAGATGAGCCACACTGCAGGTGCTCAGTAATCAGATGTGGCCACTGGCTGCTATATTGGACAGCACAGGTATATACATTCCTAGAAGCAGAATTGCTCAGAAGAGTATGTGCTTAAATTTTATGGTCATTGCCAAGTTGCCTTTCAGAGAAGTTGTACCTGTATACATTTCCCTCAGGTGAAAAATAGTATATCACTGAGTTTTAATTTGCATTTACTTTATTACATATGAGGTTGAGCATCTTTTTATATGTTTAAAAGCTATTTATATTTTGTTTTCTGTGGATAATTTTTATTTCCTTTGTCCATATTCTTTTCTACTGGATTGGTCTTTTTCCCCACAGATATGAGAGAATGAAAATAATCCCTTTATGTGTTAAAAATGTTGCAGTTTACCCTCTTTGGCTTTGGTTATGGTATTATTTTGCCATGCAAAAATGTTTACATTTTATGCAATTGAAATATCAATCTTTATAGCTTCTGAATTTTATCATGCTTATAGAAGTCTTCCTTTCTCTAAGATTATTTTTTAAATCTTTTCCATAGCCTCTTCTAATCCTCACAATAAATTTATGAAACTGGTGTCATTACTTCTACTTTACAGATGAGAGGATGGATGCTTAGAGAAATATTAATAAATTGCTTAAAGACACCCAGCTAAAAAACAACAGAGCTAGGATTCAAATCCAGTCTATCTCTAAAGACTATGCTTGCTCTTTTGACTAGACTGTTACGTTCAAAGTAATCTGTTTTAGGTGTCTTACTATTGTCCACTTCTTTTAATCCTAGTGCTATATTAAACATAACATTATTATCAATAACTAGAACATTGCATTAATCTAACCTCATATTCCCACAAAATTCAAGATAAACAGAAACTAGCAATTTCAATCTCAGGGGAAAGAAACCAAGGATAATCAACTGGAGTGCAGGAATCAGGGGAGGCTAGCCCATGGGGATGATGACATCTGATCATTGCCATAAAGGCAAGATAGAAATTGGTCATGGAGAGAAAACAAAAATATAAGAATTCACTGAGATTGAACAGAAAACATTCAGGAGTTCACTTTTGGGGACTGAAAGGGAGAACAAATGACAAACTTCAGTGAGACTGCAAAGAGCCTTGTCTTCCAGACCAAAGGGCTTGGACATTTTTATACCAGCAGTTTGAGTCACTGATAGATTTTGGAAAAGGTACTGACATGATGGGAATTATACTTCAGAAAGGTTAATCTGGCTGGATGTGTAAGAGCTACTGGAGAGAGAGCTGGGGGGAGAGTGAGAAAGAGGAGAAAGGAGAAGATCATTAGGGTCCTGGAGAGGAAAATCAACCCATCTCATTATTGGATTACATGATTGTGCTGTATTCCTCTAACTTACCCTTTTCACCAAATTTCACTCCAAATGACAACTTGGGTTGTTTTCAGAATTCTAATATGTCCTTAAAAGACATGGATTTTTACCCCTTCAAGCTCAGAGGCAAATTCAAAAGAGAACTTTCAAAAATGTCTTGTGCAGTAACATCACTGCTAGGATAATTGTACAGACTCCCAAAGTGAACACCTCGAAAAACTTCCCAGTGTTTTCATTTTTTAAAAAATGTCACTTTATAATTTTATCTCATACGAAAACCAAATTTCAATTACCATAAGGGAGAAAAAAGTCTTCCTTTTTTATGTGTGACTTTTAGGGAATACATACATCTTAATCCATATGTTTAGTTAATAGGCAAGCCTCTTCAAAATGAAGACTAGTCTATGGGCACTCGTCTTAGTTTTTTAATCAGTATCTGTGACAGCTGAGTCTAAAAGGCTGACTGAGTTTCAACTGCAAACTGGCTTCTACCAGCATCATTCAACAGATTGTAGAAATCTGTTATTTCTGGTCACCCTCCATTCCTACCCTAGATTCTGGGAACAGCACCTTTTCCTCTTCCTTCTTTTGGATCTATTTCTACATCCTCAAATCATGTGATTCTGGTGGTATCACCATTCACGATACCTGCTGCCTGGCTTAAGAGTGGGCTCGTGACCCTGGCTGGCCTGACCAATCAGAGTCCTTCCCAGCAAGCTGTGTATTCTGAAGTGGGGAAAGAGACGTTTCCTCTTTCCTCTGGATTTACAAGGCTGAGAAAATATGAGCCCAGAGCCACCTACAGTCTGTCTCCCTCCATGGACAGGAAGTCTGTCAGCAGTAGAAGAGAACAAGACCAAAACAGAGGACAGATGTGTAAATGAGGGGTTATGCGTAGAGATGGGGAGAAAATGATACTATTATTATTTAAGACTCTGGATCTTCCCTTCTCCCCATTAACATGAACCAATAAATTGCTTAAGCTGATTTGAGTTTCTAGTACTTGCGATCAAAAGAGACATAATTGCTGCTCTTACACATTGGTTCCAATATTTTCAATCTGACCTAGTCTTTACCTCATTCAATCCCTTTGAAGCCCGTGTTCATTAGCTCTGTTCTCTTTCTTACTCTATTCTCTTAGCTTTTTTCCCACCTGCCTGGCCCCTCCATCTTGGTCTCCTTCTGCACTTTGCCCTCTGGGTTTTTACACCCTGCCTTTCTTCCTGTGAGATTGCATTAAAACCCACGGCTTCAAAAAACATTCGTACTGTATTTATTGTATATCAGACATCCCACAAGGACCTCACACTCAAAGGGAATGCAGAAAGCCTATCGTTTTTGATACCAAACCTGTTCCTTCTCCTACTATATTCTGCATCTCAACCAGTTAACTCATCACCCATCCAAAAGACCAAACCATAAACCCAAGAATCATTGTTAGAGTCCTCCTCCCCTATCTATCTTCTCATTCCCTCCATATTCTATCAATCATTAGATCATGTAGATTTCACTTTCTAAGTATCCTTCAAATTAGTGTCTACTTTTTACCTTAACATTCCCCTACCTTAGTTCAAACTATCTAGTCTGGGATGTTACTGTTACCTCCCAGTGAGTCATCTTGCCTCCAGATCTGTTTCTTTATAGTGTATGTTCCCTACTATTGCCAGGGCATCTTCCTACAAAGTAAATATGATCATTTCACTCCTTTCCTGAACATGCTTCAGGGAATGACTCCCATAGCTTTTAGGATAAAGTTCTAACTCCTTAGCTCAGGACACACAGACATTTGTCAGTCACCAAATGTTTATTAAACACTTACCGTGTCCCAAGTGCTATGGTAGATGCTGTAGTTGCAGAAAACAAAACAAAAACATGGTTTCTGCATAAAAGAGCTACTAGTCTTGCTTATGTTTTGCAAATAGGCTTAAAGTTTGGAGAAAGTCACCAAAAAATGTGATGGAAATTTACAACACAAATGCTGTGATTCAAGCTTTCTTCACTTTTTTCTAATTCCATGAAAAAACATCAAATACATGATCCAAGAGACCTCCACCTGGGTTATTTGCCTACTACAGACCCACTCTTACTTTAAGCCATTTTGTTTGAACTGTGATAAGGCCCTTCTAGAAAAGATTAAAGGAAGATTCAGCCCAAAGAGTGACTTTTTACGTTTCTTATACCTACTGATAGATATTAGCACTCAAAGGGACTTGAACACCACAGCCTTGAACTTCTGTATTTCGATGGAAAGTGCTTTGTCTGATTGTATCCGTGTAAGGTTCACCTTTGGGTCAGGTAGCTGTCCTGTGCTTTCTAAACACAAAATAAAAGATGTTCTATATCACTTGGTTTCTAATAACATGCCATAGGCTTTTCTGCCACATCATGGGGTTGTACTACCTAACTGGTTTGGTGCATGCTTTCCATCTACTACAACAAAGGGTACATTAGGTTTGCTTTATGTGTACAGCTTGACTTTGAGTAAGAACAGCTGCTCTCATTTTAAACTAAAGAAAAAACTAGGAATCATATCAGAGGGAACAATCCTTCACCTGATGACCTAATGGAGGTTTTTTTTTTTTTCCTTGAAATTTCCATGAGTCTAGACACATCTTTTGTGAAGAAAAAAATGCTTCCTGGCTGTTAATTTGAAAGCTGGAAATTTTTGCTCTGGGTCACCTGGACTTTCATCACTGATTTCAGCTTATGAAGAGGGGAGAGTTGCCTCAGAGAAACTATTTTTGAAGGTGGACTAATAATGGTCTGAGGGTGACTCTAAGCAGATTGTTGAAAAGAAAGAAAGTTGTCTGATATATTTCCTTCTCCTTGCTGAAGTATTGACCAGAAAAGGGCTTCTTGGGTACTAGTAAAATTCTATTTCTTTATCTAGGTGCTGCTTACTAGGTTCAATTTGAAAAAATTCATTGAGCTATGTACTTAGGATTTGTGCAATTTTCTGTACGTATGTTACACTTCAGTAAAAAGTAAACAACAACCAATAACCCTGTAACATTTCCACCCAACCTGGACAATACGCAGACATACATGCCTGTATGTGCGTGCACATGTGAGTGCGCGTGTGTGTGCATGCACACACACACACACACACACACACACACACACTCATGCTCCCTCTTCACGCAAAGGGATTATTTTCCCAAGAGCATCTTTCTTTTCTATTGGACTATAACTTCTCTTTCTTCTTTATTAGAATCTAAATTCCTTGAGAGTAGGACAAATGTCTTGTTTAGTTTGTACTCTATCAGAGCTAGCACGGAGAAGGTACTTGGTAAATATATGCTGAAGGAATAAATAACAAAACTAAAGAAATTAGGAACAGGTTTTAATGTCTCAGAATAGAAATACGATAAGTTAGTATTCTTTGCATTGTAAAAGACAATGACAGGGCTTCCCTGGTGTCGCAGTGGTTAAGAATCCACCTGCCAATGCAGGGGACACCAGTTCGACCCCTGGTGTGGGAAGATCCCACATGCCACGGAGCAACTAAGCCCGTGCGCCACAACTACTGAGCCTGCTCTCTAGAGCCCACACGCTGCAACTACTGAAGCCCACGTGCCTAGAGCCCGTGCTCCACAACAAGAGAAGCCACTGCAATGAGAAGCCTGTGCACTGCAACTAGAGAAAGCCCACGTGCAGCAACAAAGACCCAACGCAGCCATTAATTAATTAATTAAAAGACAATTACGTCCATGACTATCTTAGACATTGGCCAGGTTCTACAGGCAGTTTGAATCTCATAATCCTGGCAAGTATTAAATACAATGTTTCACCAACCAAACCAGCCTATTCCTCAGTATTACCAGATAAATGTCAGGAAGAACAAGGTCTCTTGTTATTTAAGGACTGCCTTTAAAGGGTGTTGTAGCTGCGGTACTGTGGGGCAAGATGGATGGGCTTAGAACTGGGGCAGGGGACATAGCACACAGCACTGCCTCCATCCCTTAATTTATGTCATGAGAAGAGTCACTGATATTAGAGAGACCTGACCTGTCATGTACAGTTTATAGTTTTTTTGTTTGATTTTTTAACCTTTATCTTGAAAAAAAGAAAAAATCCATGCTTAGACTATTGAAGAATCAATAGAATAGAATGGGTAGAATGTTTTTAAATGTTTCTAGTTGAAGATCTTCATTACTGTTTTTATATTAGGTTTTTAGAAAGGCCCTCTGGAATAATAGACATCAATGCCATGTTTTGAGAAGCAGGGGTGGAATGGTAATGTATTAGTTTTGTCTTTCTGTTTAACAAATTACTCTGGAAAGTAACGGCTTAACACACAATAAATACTTTTTATTTCTTATAGTGCCCGTGAGTCAGGAATTTGGGAGCAGCTATGTTGTGCAAATTGAGGCTCAAAAGGTTAATTAACCAGTCTAAAGTTATACAATTAATAAATAGCAGGGCCAGGATCTGGAAACAGGTTTTCTGACTCTTAATGACCGAGGATGACACAAGTGGCCAGGATACCAGTTAGGAAGCTATTGCAATAGGTGAGGCAAGAAATAACTTGGGACAGTTACAATTTACAGTACAGGTACAACTGGAAATATTTTGACAGCCAATTGCAGAACTATGCTGAGAGCCAGGCAAGAGGGCCTCCTGCTCCGGGCACAGTGCTTTAGAAAGCTGTACCTTGGGCACTCCCCTACCCACAGAGCCAGATCCATAGGCCTAAGAAGACTGGCCTGCTGGAGCCCACGCTCCCCGCTTTAACCTCAGGTGCACAGAACCATAGAATTCCCTGTCTAGACTGCCCTCAGCTCATATCCAGAACCTTCATGGGATTTTTCTCCAGGTTCTTGCTGTTGAAGCCAGAACTTGCTATTTGTATACACAACTCAGGCCAGAGAAGTGGCCACAGTTGCCTAGTTGCCAAAGGTTTGGAAAGATCTAGGTGCAAAAAGAGAAAGGAGACAGGCCACAGCTGGGGGCATCTCACCTTGTACAGCCAAGTTCCTGCACAGCACATCAAGGAATCTGAGAATCCTGCATCCACATCGGGCCTTCCAGGTCATGATGTAAGTGTATTTGTCAAGTTAGGATGACAGAATATATTTTAGCTTAAAAAATTATAGCTTGACTTATAACTTTTAAGTATTTGAATATATGCTCCATTTATACCCTGGTAGATTGAATATGATCATATTGGAGATTTATTTTTCTGGCAATATTTTTGCCCAGATAATCTCCAAATTCTCCTACTATGAGCCCCTAGAAATGCTGGGTAAATGTAACAAATATTCCTTTAAGTAATAAGATTTCTTATTCTAAGAAATCCCCAAAGAAGGAAAGGGAGAAATGAAATCCAAGGTAGAGAGAGTATGAGCTGATTCTGTAGCCTCGCTGGATGAAGCATTTGGTTTGGTTAACCTAACGGTGTAGGTTTTAATAACTGTGAGGCCTGGGACTACAGAGTGGCAAGTTAGAACAAAGATCCTTGCATAAAGCTGAGATCCTCAAAAGACTGTGTGGCTGGCAGAAAAATGGCTCCCCAAAGAGTTCCATATCTTAATGCCAAGAATCTGTGGATGTTACCATAAATGGTAAAGGAGAATTAAGGTTGCTAATCAAGTGACGTTAGAATAACAAGGTTATCCTGGGTTATCTGAGTGTTCTCAGTGTTATCACAAGGGTCCTTAAAAGTGGAGGAAGAGTAAATTGATACAGCCACTATGGAGAACAGTATGGAGGTTCCTTAAAAAACTAAAGGTAGAACTACCATACGACCCAGCAATCCCACTACCGGGCATATACCCTGAGAAAACCGTAATTCAAAAAGAGTCATGTACCACAATGTTCATTGCAGCTCTATTTACAATAGCCAGGACATGGAAGCAACCTAAGTGTCCATCAACAGATGAATAGATAAAGAAGATGTGGCACATATATACAGTGGAATATTACTCAGCCATAAAAAGAAAGGAAATTGAGTTATTTGTAGTGAGGTGGATGGACCTAGAGTCTGTCATACAGAGTGAAGTAAGTCAGAAAGAGAAAAATAAATACCATATGCTAACACATATACATGGAATATTAAAAATAAAAAGGTTCTGAAGAACCTAGGGGCAGGACAGGAATAAAGATGCAGATGTAGAGAATGGACTTGAGGACACAGGGAGGGGGAAGGGTAAGCTTGGACGAAGTGAGAGAGTGGCATTGACATATATACACTACCAAATGTAAAATAGATAGCTAGTGGGAAGCAGCCGCTTCCCCCTTAAAATTTCCTAATCATAGTAAATAAAGTGTCAAATAGAAGTTCACACCCCTAGAGAATCAGCTACCTACCTTGGACATGTTAGTCAATGCCCAGCACTCCACTGATAAGACACTCAGTAATCTTTTTTTTGCCCATTTCCAACCTTTGGATAATTTTTCTTAACATCCCAAAGGTTTAAAAATACCCCTAATAAACTCCATTTACACATCTATTAACATAAAAATTAGCCCTTCATTTTACTCCATGGGTTTTTCCCAGAATAACTTTAAAGAGAATAATACTTCAGTTGGTAGTAAGAAATAATACTATCAGGCTACTCAAAATTGGTATAGCTAAGGTATAATAGGCTTTCATTTTATCATAAAAATTAACATCAATGCCACAACGCTAGTGAATGTTTGCAAAGATTATTACATCTTTCCTGCCACTTTCAATCTAGTCTCCCTACTGCAGCCACAGAAATCTGAAATGCAAATATGACTGCTACTTCCTGGCTGCAAGTCCTCTCTAGCTTTGTTACCAAAAGCTCAGCCTCTTTGTACACGGGTGCCAAATCAAATCTCGGAGGCAGAGTTTTGGGTGAAGTAGAAAAGGATAGCTGGACTTACCTGGTGGTGCAGTGGTTAAGAATCCGTCTGCCAGTGCAGGGGATATGGGTTTGAGCCCTGGTCCGGGAAGATCTCATATGCCATGGAGCAAATAAGCCCGTGCGCCACAACTACTGAGCCTGAGCTCTAGAGTCCGCAAACCACAACTACCAAAACCTGCGTGCCTAGAGCTTGTGCTCCGCAACAAAAGCCACCACAATGAGAAGCCTGCCCACGGCAATGAAGAGTAGCCCCCACTTGCCGCAACTAGCGATAGCCTGCGCACAGCAACAAAGACCCAATGCAGCCAAAAATAAATAAATAAATTTATAAAAAAGAAAAAAAGAAAGAAAGAAAAGGATAGCTTTATTGCTTTGCCAGGCAAAGGGAGACACACTGGGCTTCTACCTCAAAAAACTGTGTGTCCCAACCCAGGAGGATTTGATGAGGGGTCTTATAACAATGGTTCAAAGGTAGGGTCTCTGACAAGATTAGGGTGTGAGCAGGGCTTGCATTCCCTTAATCTCACCTCAGGTCTCCTAATCTTGATGAGCTTCTCTGGTCCTTTGAATCTTGCCTCAGCTGGTTTCTTGGTTGCCCCTCCCTTGATGAGCAACTGTCCGAATCTGGAACTCCGGGAACATGAGGCTGGAGTCCTGCCTACAAGAAATGGGGGACAAAAGGGCCTCCATGCCTGGGAGGCCCACAGGGCCTCACTCGTTTTCAGCTTTCACAACTCCTTAATATGCCCCATACAGTAATTTGTGCCCAGATGCCTCTCTAGCCATTTCTCTCACAGCCCTGACCCCAGTACCCAGGCTTGTGCTACACCAGCAAAATTGAACCTCTTTCCATTTCTGGAAAAGCCACCCTCCATTTTGCCTTGAGGCGTCCAAATTATACTGTTGTCTTAGTCTAGGCTGTTTTCCTCCACTTCCAGAGGCTACTTCTTACTTGTATATCTATACCTAGGATTAGTTTAAAAATTGTCTTAGCCCAGGTTTCCCAGACAACAGAGTTTAGGGCCAGAAATCAGTGCTGGTGCTTTACAGAGGAGGCAGGGAGGGATAATCTAGGGTGAGTAAGTGGGGGAAAGACTTGAGTGAAGGAGGAAAGGATGTGAACTATGTTACCACACTGGCTACTGTTTCCTGATGCGCCTGGAAGAGATACATCAGTTTGCTCAGCAAATGTGTTTGCTGAGTATTTAGAAATCCTCAAGATGACTGTACAGAGAAACAATGCCTCCGACTGAGAGGAAGGGAGAAGGGGAATCTGTTTGCCCAGACCCCATCTGCCTCTTGCTTCCCACTGGACAAAGTCCACCCATACGGAGTCAACTGCCCCATTCTTTTAGGTCATGTCATCTGGCCCTTTCTGAAGCCTCTCAGGATACTGGATTCCATATCCCACAGTGTAGTGTCTAGGGGATCAAAATATGCCACCCCAAAATATGCCACTTAAGCATAAGGGTTATTTTGAGCTAAAAGCATTTGAGATTCAACAGATGCAAAAAGAAGCCTTCCCAGAGCTTCTCTTATCTATCAAAGAGCAGGAACTTCTGAGAAATGAGGACTGCCAATAAATCCCCTCTCCCAGGGAAGTTTATGGCCATGAAGAAGATAAAAGTTGGCACCGAGATGGCCTGAACAAACAAAATATATTCCAGTGGTTTCCCCCATATATTTACTTTGCCACCCTTGGAAAACTTAACCTTTTTTTTTTGTCTTGTCATTTCTCTAGGAATTTATCGTCCTTTGTTAAGATGCTCTATAAGCCCAAGTTCTAACCACCCCTTTGAGTTACTTGTCACTGAGTTTCTCCCATGTGTATGCATGTCACACACGTTAATACATTCTGTTTTTCTCTTGTTAATCTGTCTTTTGTCATCCAGTTCATAGAGCCTTAGTCAGTGAACCTAGAAAGGAAGAGAAAACAGTACTTTTTTTTTTCCTTCCCTAAAAGTGTTTCCAGAGTGAGGGGTTAAATGTGCTAGTTTGGGTGCTCTGAGCAGCAGATTCAGGGCTGGATTCGATGTCCAAGATATTCATAAGGTGAAAGAACTATGAGGGAAACGGTGGAAGGAAAAAAGGTGGAGAAAGCATAGGGATGTAAAGCATGATGGAGACAGGGAAGGAGGTTCTAAGAAAGTTTCAGTCAGGATGCTGGGGAATTGCAGGGCCAAAGTCACCTCTCACAGGAGTCCCACGTCTCATGGGGACAGGCCTGCCTCAGTATCCCTGTGTTGCTTAGTCACTGGCTGAGAGCAGTCTGGGGAACAGGGCAAATTTCTATTCTCGTTATCAGAAAGCAACTTTTACTGCATTTAAAAACAAATTTTAAAATTACACATGTGGCTATTCCCACTTGATGCAAGGATTTTCAGAATAGAATCTGAATAGATTTTCAGAAATCTTTTAAATGTGACCGAGAGGAGCATCTCTAAATATTCTAAAGTTTGAGCAGCGCAAACCAAACTCAAAATTAGAATATTTATGTCAAACTCAAAGTAACAGCCAAACTTAAATTAAAAACCATCTTTCAGTATGTAATATTAGGTGAGTTGGCCCACCATTAGAGTAAACTTCGCTGTAATTCCATCTTCTCCCATGTCCTCCCCCAAGGCTCTGTAGGTTAGTTTCTATCTCTTGCCAGCTCTGTGTTAATTCCAACATTCTGGCATTGGAATGTGGTTTCTGTTTTTATATCACCTTTGGCTCGGAATTCCCAGGTCTCTGAATTAATTCAGTTTATGGATCATCTTCCCTCCTGCACCCTAGTCCGGGACCAGTCTTCCCTGATTTCCGCATTGATGTCTGTCTTTCACAGAAGGCATGTGTGTGTGGAGCAAGGGAAAGGACTTTAAGTCTCTCTGTTGCTTCTCACCCTTTTCCCCTCAGGGTTGTTTCTTTTCCTACTCCTCCTTTCCATTGGTCTCCCCAGTAAATGAATTTCCCTTTAGCTTTTCCTGTAAAACAATTTAGACCACTACCTCCTCCTTGCTCAGGGCTTCCATTTACTTATACTTAATATGCTCTGTAAACAACAGACCGTTTTCTCCAGCTCTTCTGTCTTGAGAAGCACCAAACTCTGCTACCAGCCTCTGAAATTATATAGCTGAAGCAAGAGATCGATTCAAAGGTAACTGAAAAATAATTGATGGCACCCTCTTCCCCACTCTTCTCTAGTTTCCTACAGAGGTTGGTGAGGGCCAAAGTGCCCTCCATGGTGGGATGGGTCGCAAGGCAATTTCAAAGGGGGAAGGGATCAGTATATTCCCTACTAAATAAATTATGCTTCCCTCCTCACTTTTGAAAGCAGATGCTCCTAAAGTCAGTTTTGGTTTTAAATAACACATTTTTGTCCTCTTCATTTCACATCTGTTACATCACTACACCAGAACATATTTAATAAAGAAGTCCATGCTAATCATTAATTATGATACCAACATACCAGTTGCATTGTATTCTAATATAACTCACACTTGTGGATTTCAAAGAGCTCGCCCAGATTTAATTAATCCTCAGCTTTGCAAATGAAAAGCATCAGTTTCTACCCGGCATGAGTTTGTGTTTCTAATCTGCTCCTTAAGGTCACCTCATTTTTCTTGAAAATGTACATTTATAATTTAACATTTCAGATCTTTCACATTCCCTATTAAGCAATTATTTTGATTACTTCATTATCTTTCTTTTTTTTCCGCTAGACTATTTAGGTTGGTTTCTGCCTACCGCTGGCCAAGTGTAATTCCAACATTCTCTCTCACTCTCTTTATTAGCATGATTTGCATTAGCAAGGGATTCATTTTCATTCTGGAGACTGAAAACAATTTCATTATCTGATAAAAATTACCTTTTCATATGCTGTAAGAAGCAATTCTCCTCATTTATGGTCTCATTAGGCATTTCATCTACCCAATACATCTTCTCAATTCTTCCTCTTTCCGGAAGTAGTCGTTCTGGGCTCAACTAACAATATCTTGGGCTAGGGATTCTCATTTTTGCCTTTCTTCCCTATTTTGTTCTTTCCTTCCCTAGCGAATTAACTTGCATCATCTCCTCCGGTGAACCCTTGTTAGTTCCCTCTGTTCCTAAACATTTCCTTCAGGCTTTGTTCTAACATCTTTATTGTTGTACCATGAATTGTAAGTCTGCATTTCTGTTGTCCTTAATAGACTAGCAGCATCTTATGGGCTGGGCCACAGCTCACAGATCTTTGTGTTTCCAAAGCCTGGCACTGTGTTTAGTGTATAGCAATGATCAAAAAATGTGTATTGAATAAAATGAAGGATTAAGTACCCAGGCAAAACTCATTTTTATTTTGAAATTTTATTCTTTTCAAAAGACAGGAATGACTGGAGAAGCCAAAGCAACTTGATAAGGAAGTAGATCAGTTGGACAAACTGAGAGGAAGCTGAAGAGAGAGACAGATCTGTAAGTAACAGGAGGGGAAGTAGTTAAACTGCCTCAGTGGCAGCTAAAATGCCCTGATGGCTGCAAGAGGCCAGCTGGGCGAGAGCAAAAACTCAAAGCAATACCTGGAGCTCTTGGATACATCATAAACGATCAGATGGGGTGAGATCCAAGTCTGAACTGGAGCCTGCTGTGCAAGCAAGATATTGAATCATGACTATTTCTTCTCACCAAATCTCCAAAAGCTCACAGATATTGCTGAAAAATTCCTCAGTCTAATGTCACAGTCTTGATTTATTTCTCAGTTTTACTCATCCCTTGAGGAGGAAAAAAAGAGCAATCAGAATACTTCCTTTTCACCATAAGTGTGCTAGAAAAATAAACAGTCCCACAAGGGATCCACTTATGATTTTTCCACTTTACAATGGTGCAAAATCAATATGCGTTCAGTAGAAACCATACTTTGAATTCTGAGCTTTTCCTGGACTAGTGATATATGGCACAATACTCTCTGATGACGCTGGGCAGCGGCAGTGAGCCGCAGCTCCCAATCAGCCACGTGATCACGAGTGTCCATAACCGATACACTTAGAGCCATTCTGGACCCATACAACCATTCTGTTTTTCACTTTCATTACAGTATTCAGTAAAATACATGAGATATTCAACACCTTATTATAAAACAGGCTTTGTGTTACATGATTTTGCCCAACTGCAGGTTAATGTAAACATTTTAAGCATGGTTAAGGTAGGCTAGGCTAAGCTCTGATGTTTGGAGGGTTAGGTGTATTAAATGCATTGTTTTACTTATGATATTTTCAACTTACAACAGGTTTATCAGGATGTAACCCCACTGTAAGTAGAGAGATATCTGTTATAAGGAAAGCTGAAGCACCATCCTGTGGCATTGGGGTCAATTCCATGGGAATGTGTGCACCCCGCCCCCCCCCACCCCGCCACACACACTCTTCTTTCCCTGAGATTGTTTTGGGACCAACTGGCAGTCTGATGTAAACAATTTATAGCAGATATTTAAAAGGTAATTAAATGGATAAAGAAAATGTTGTATATATACACAATGGAATATTACTCAGCCATAAAAAAGAATGAAATAATGCCAGTTGCGGCAACGTGTACGGACCTAGAGATTATCATACTAAGTGAAGTAAGTCAGATGGAGAAAGACAAATACCATATGGGATCACTTATATGTGGAATCTAAAAATAATACAAATGAATTTATTTACAAAACAGAAACAGACTCGGACATAGAAAACAAACTCTATTTACTCTCTTATTCCTCTCTTTGTAGGATGAGTAACCAACCCAGATTGCCTGGGACTTTTTCCAATTTGGGGATTGTCCTGATTTTTGCACTGAAAGTTCATGTCCCAAGAAACATCTCAGTCCCGGGCAAAGTAGAAAGATTGTTAACTCTATCATTTTGTCTCAAATAGTTTTACCTGTCTCTCTGAAGCAACAAAGCCAGCCCACACCTATGGCTCACAGGAGCCACCTGTTCCAATAGACATATCAAACAACTTCCAAATCAAGACAACTCTCCCTATACCAGATGTTGAAAAATAAACCTTTATCAATTAGATGCATACACACTTGGGATTGTTCTGTCATCTTAATGAACTGATGTTTTTATAATTATGAAATGGTCTGTTTTGCCTCTGGCAGTAATCCATGCCTTGAGATATACCTTGATGTTAATAGAATCACACCAGCTTCCTTCTGTTTAGAGTTTGTATGGTATACGTTTCTCCATCCTTTTGTTTCCTTCTGTGGTACCTAATTTGCTGTTAAGTTCATCCAATGAATTTTTAATTTCAAATATTATAGTTTTCAGTTTGAGGATTTCTATTTTTTTTTTACTAGTTTCCATATCTTTCCTGATATTCCCAATCTCATCACCCATTTTATCAATCTTTCCCAGTAGATTCTTCACACGTATATCATAGTTATTTTAAAGTCTTTATCTGCTGATTCTAACATCTGGGACTTTGTGGATCTGTTTGATTGTTTTTTCCCTCGATTGTGGGCCACACTTTCCTGCTTCTTTGTAGATACAGTAATTTTTCCTGGAATACTGTACATTGTGGGCTGTAGATATGTTTCCTTCCTTTGGAAAGTGCTGAGTTTTGTTCTAGTAGACATACTGATGAATCACCTTGATCTTGTGGAGCCTTGATGGGATGGGCTTATTGTTGTTTTGCCCTTGGGCCTCAGTTGGAGTCCTTAGTCCTGCATCTTTATTCTTAAAGTGTGGCCCTCTTAGGGTTTCAATGGAAAGCACAAAGAACTCAGTAAGTTCCTACTTGGCTGGACTTGAATTCCAAAACTTGTCTCCCCAGCACCAAGCACTGGATGAAATCTCTGCTCAGTACTTTTAATTCCACTGGATTCCCCGAGGTCTCATTGTGGACACCTGCAGTTTGGTAGTCAGCCAACAATTGGAGGAGAATTTGTCCACAGATCTGGGGGCTCCCCGCCCTGCCTTCTTATTTTCTGGAACATCCCTCTTTAATTTCCAGCAACTCCAGCAACACCACACTCTGACTTCTGAATTTTCAATCCAATCAGTCAGCCTCTTCCTGACAGGGCTCTGTTTCTTAAGTACGTTACAAAATGAGGAGTGTCCTCAAGGAAAAAGCTGTCCAATGTGGATCTCACCTACTTTGTTTCCCTTATTGCAAGAATCATGTCCCCTCCAGTGTCTGCATCTTTTTAGTCACTCCCCAGGATTTTCAAACAGCTATTTAATTCTGATCTTATAATTGTTTATGCTGTTTTTTTAGTCAAAAACTCAAAACTGTGATGGGTAGATGGTCATTCAATAAATGCTACTCTGCTACTACCAGAAACGAACTCCCCTTATTACTGAAAACAAACAAAATTATGGTCTTTGTAGGCAGAACTGAACTTTCATGGAAGGTGTGTGTAATACTGTAAGAATGTAATAATAGTAATGATAGTAGGAGATCACCAGTATTGATCTCTAGCCCACTGTTTTTGATGCTTTATCTATCCCTAATTTACAGATGAGAAAACAAGTACAGACAGGTTAAGAAACTGGCCAAGTTCATAAAGATGGTAAATAGGAAAACCAGAACTCCAACCCACATGGACTGATGGCTCTCTTAACCACTAAGCTATGATGCTACTTAAGTGGGGGCTGGTTGTTCCTTGATAGGGACAGTCCAGAGGGAATTCAGCTTAGAGAATTCAACTGAATAACCTTTATGGTTCTTTTAAACCTGTGAATCCACTATTCTATAAAAATTATAACCCTCTATCAGCAAAAAATATTAACTTTTATGTTAGAAAAATTATTCTCCCTCAATCAGAAATCCAGAAAAGGTACACATAATAAGAGTATTTGCATGCCTACCCATCTCTTGCAAAATCAGTTCTTTTTTCTCTCCTTTAGAATTTGACTTACAGCATCTCAAGCAGAACTATATATTTGTGGTTGCCTGATTGCTGCAGTGCTAGTTGTCTCTTGTGTTCATTCTGAATGCAGTGTCAAGATTCATAAACCAATTTACTTCAAGCAGTTCAGAGCACCAGCCTTTGAAGTTTTGAAGAATAGCTGTTTGGGTGTGTTTTTCCACACCACCCCAAATATATGTGAAAAATATTTTTAACCAGAGAAATTGCTCTAAGGAAAAAAAAAATACACACACATTGAAGTATTTTTCCTCAGACAAAAACAAAACTGTTCTAAAGATCAATAAAAATACCCCTTTCCTTGACATCCCTCCCTTGCTACAATACATGCCTTCCAAATTGCTATAAACCAATGAATCAGAAATGGATATTGTTTTGTGAAAATAAAATAAATGAAAAACCCTTGAAAGAATCATCTACAGTCCTTGCAATGATCTTTGAAATGTGTTGTATTTTACTGTAGGCTGCTGGTGAAGACACAGTTTACATAGAGCATATGCTCACGAGGAACCTCAGGAAAAACAGTTTTCTGGAATTAGTACCAGGAACAGCAGCACTTCTCCTAAGTCCATGGTCTGTGTTTCCCTCATTACAAAGTTGATCTTGTAATGCATTATATTTACTTGCCAAAACATGTTGCAGGAAAGCACACAACTATGCGGCTGACCCCTAGTAAGACTAAAGCTTGTAACAGCATCTTTTTTCAAGAAATTAACGCAATTCCTGGCTCCATCTTACTTTCCTACTTTTATTTGTTTTATTGGCCTCATTTTTCTTATCTGGTTTCAGCGAATGCATATTTGTAAGCTACCTTAAATCCTTTTTCGGGCAAGTCTGAATAAAACCAAATAAATGCTCTCGATTTGACTAACACAGCTTTAAAAATAAGAACCGCCAAACAGTAAATGAAAATTGAGAGCCAAGTGAAAACCTGACAAAAATTCACAAAACATATAAAAAGGATGAATAGCCTTGATCATGCGGAATCTTGGAAATCAACAAGAGGAAAATAGGTGAGCATACAAGTAAAAAATTGAGGAAAGGTTCTGAAGAAGTATGAAAACAGAAAAAAATGCAATGGGAAGATAACAAATGTGAAAAAAAAAGTTCAATCTCAGTTGTAGTCAAAAACATGCAAATCAAAATTTAACAAGAAACTTTCATAAACAATGGAAAAATAAATTTGTTTCCTTGAAATCCACCTACTTTGCTCCCGGATCTCAAGGAGGGGGACAGACATGTAAATAAGCATGTATGGGATAGAGTGGGTGTGACAGAGCATACATGCATTTACAGGGAAACACCAGGGGGAAGCTGAAGAGACAGGTTCATGGTAGGAGAGATCCCAGCTGAATCTGAAAAGAAGAGCTGGAGTCATTAGAGGTGAGTTTTTGAAAGTAGGGACTGCCTAAGTGGAGCCCATCAAGTGCACAGTCTCTGGCATATAGTGGGCACCTGATAAATATTTTTAAAATAAAGAGTGAGAAAGGACATGTCTGCTGGGAAGCAAAGACACAGAATAAAATCTATCAAATGAACAAGTGCATATATGAATAAATGAGCCATTTGTCAGGGAAATACTAATGCATCTCTGAAAGAGAGATCAAATGACCAGCCTCCAAAGCACAAAACGAAGATTTGGTTTTTTTCCTTTCCTATGGATCATTACCATACACTTTATTACTCAGACAGAGAACTCTGGACAATTGTTTTGGATCCACTTACATCCTGATTTTTCTAATTGCATTTCACTCCAACCACCAGGCCTAAATATTCCCAACTCAGGCATTTTCCCAGCCAATAGACTCTGAAAAGGCCCATCTGTGCTACACCTTTAGGGAATATGGATAGTTGCTGCAAATCTCAATACTTTTCAGTCTGAAGATGGTTTTTTTCTGGCTATTAGGGAAAACAGATGTGCTATAGGGAATACATTTATTTATTTATTTTTAATAAATTTATTTATTTTTGGCTGCGTTGGGTCTTCGTTGCTGTGCGCGGGTTTTTCTCTAGTTGCAGAGATTAGGCGCTACTCTTCGTTGCGGTGGTGTGGCCTCTCATCGCAGTGGCTTCTCTTGTTGCGGAGCACAGGCTCTAGGTGAGCGGCCTTCAGTCGCTGTTGCTTATTGGGCTCTAGAGCACAGACTCAGTAGTTGAGGCACACGGGCTTAGTTGCTCCAGGGTATGTGGGATCTTCCTGGACCGGGGCTTGAACCTGTGTCCTCTGCATTGGCAGGCGGATTCTTAATCACTGAACCACCAGGGAAGGCCCCGAGGATACATTTAAATGTTAACATTGGTTGCTTCACAGTAGCGGATTTCTGAGTAACTTTTATTTTCTACTTTGTACCTTACAGTATTTTGCAAATCCTCTACATCAGTTCTGAATTGCTCTTATAATGACAAGAAATCAGGTCAAGAAATTCCTGTGCATCTGTTGGGGGAGAATTAGCTTAGGAAAGTCGTGGCACTACTTAGAAATCTACTGAGTTTTCACACTGTGGACCATTTAAAGGGAGGGTTCAGGGCGATTTGTACTTGAGCAGAATATGGTTTTAGACATGCTCCATTCTAAGCTATTAAATAAAAAATGTATAAATGTTATCTTAAATATCAAACACAACCAAAGGCAATTTTATAGCAATTAATTTTGTGTCACCTCCAAAGATCCAGTTGAAAATGTCCTTGTTGTAATAAAATTCCTACGCTTCTTAACCCAGCATTTTAAGTGATGAATTTAATTATGAAGAAAACTGCTGTCACTAAAGCCTTCTTCTCAATCATACTTGTGTTTATGACAAAAAAAAAAATCTTTTGCCATGGAAATTTTAGTGTCAAAGTTGCAACTCATAAAGCTTTACTGAAGTGTAAAGTAAAAATAGGAGGTGATCTTTGGCAAAGAGAAACTTCTTCCCTAATATATTTTTAAAAACATTGAAATTATGGACAGCAGCTAGATTTTACAAGTGAACTCATTTTGCATAACCAAAAAATCATGTGAAAAGTTTGGCAAATATCTAATTTTGGAAAATCAAATAATTTAAAGTGTAACTAGGGAACTCACGAAAGACAGGAATTGCACTGGGAATCCACCTCCATTTAATTAAACATTTACGGAGGCTCTACTATCTTATAGTAAAAATTAATATATTCATAGACAGAGTTTTCTAAAATTGGGCACCTATATAGCTTGACATTAGTTTTAAAATTGTTTTAAGTTGCCATTAAAACCCCAAATAATGGAACCAGATATGAATGACACAGTTACAGTTGTATAATGAGACCAGGATCATTACTCGCATGTAATAGTTACTTACTGATAGGTGAGCCAGTAACCATACTAAGCTTGCCGGCCAACAAGATGAGGAAGGTAAACGATGTGTTTCTTTTTAATTTATGAAATATTTCATGTATACAAAAAAGTAGAAACCAATATAACAAACAGCTTAAGAAAGGGAATTTTACAACTGAAACCTCTTGGGCATTCTTACTTGACCTCATTTCCTTCCTTCATCCAAGAGGTGACCACAAACTTGAATTTGGTATTGACCATTAATTAACCTGCCTTTAAAAAGAAGTTTAGTGTATATTTATACATCTATAAATATTATATATCATTTTTCCTGTTTTCAAAACTTTAAATAGTATCTCCCTATATGTATCCTTCTATATCACTTCATTTTTTTCTTTTGCTCAACCTACTTTTGAAGCATATCCAGATTGATGTATATCTCTGTAATTCATTTACAACTGCTCTGTGGTAGTCTATTATTCATTTATACGTTTTATATAATATTCTACTGTATGTTACACAATTATTTATTTATCCATTATCCACCTGAGGGACAGTCAGTAGGGTTTTGTGTGTGTGTGTGTGCGCGCTATTGTAATCTATGCCTCAGTGAACATTTTTGCATAAGTTTCCCTGGGCATATAGGTGGGCGCTTCTTTCGGGGACATATCACAAGCATTTCAAATATAAGAAAATGAAAAAGGGTGGTTAAACAGTGGACTTCTGGATCCACTATTTTCTTCCCTAACTCCCAGTTAGTGGCTTGTCCAATCCTATGCACACAAAGATAAATTAAAGTTTAAAATAATATTTTATTTTTCTACAGATTGAAGATGTTCATGATGACATTATGTATATTTCACCTACGTTTCCAGGCTTGTGGACACCTTGTAGATGAAAAGATACATCAACAAAAAATGATGTACCTGTCTCAAGACAAATGAAAGCCAAAGGACTGTAGGGCGGGCTCAAACACTTATGACACCCTTGTGCGAAGGTTATAAGACCTTGCTGTGAAATGTAACAATACAGAACTATGTGCCCTTGGGCATTGTTAAAAGCCAAATTATCACCGCACCAGGAAGTACTCCAGGAGTTCTGGGAGCCTATGCTCTGTCATTTGAGCTGCGATGGAGGGATCTGTATAATGCTGTCCAGAAGGGGAAAGAAGGACAACGCAGACCAGAGGCAGAAGCCAAGTTTCTAGTACTCTCCAAAAATGTACCATTTTTTTCCCCCTGCAATTCAGTGAAGGAGAACAAGTCAACCGGACTGGGGAATATGGAAAGTGCCTACACGTGTACTGAACCGAGACTACTGCATTTAAGCCTCTGAATAGCTGGCAGGTGGTCAATTTCTTAAGCGATCTCTTGGAGATTGATATGGGGAAAGATATGGGGAGCCACTGGGGTTTTATTACCCATCACTTAGATGCTAGCACCGGCTCCTCTTCTCTCGCTCCCTGCTTCTCTCCCCCTCTTTCTCCTTCTCTTCTTCCCATTTTACTTTGTCTCCTGTCATTCTCTGTTATAATCAAGACAAATAGAAAACATTGCAGGTGTCTGCTATAAAACATCTGTAGATACTGTACGTTGCATGGGGGAAAAAAAGCAGCTGCAAATTGTGTAATTTGGTCTTTGAAGAAAGCCTGAAAGACATTTCCGGAAACAAATACATCTTTCATCCTGGTAGACGTTGAATTTTCTTTTTGTTTGTACTTCAGCCCAGTTCATCACCGTTTTCTCACTGCCTTGCACAGAAAGTTTCAGCGCTAACCAGTGACTGTTGTCCCTATTTTAGAAGAGATGGGGGATTTCTGGAATGATGCCTTAAAATGGGGAAACCGTGACTGCAGGGTCTGGTGCAGTTTTAGACAGTGTTTCTCTCAGTCAAAACAAAACCTAAGAATGACAGCATCTGTAAGTTACTAAATGTGGGAAGAAAGTAAAAATATGCTGAAATATTACCTGCAATAGTTGGAAGGGACCTGTCTTCCCCAAAGGAAAACAATGTATTGGCATGGATAACACTGGGGACACCCCATGCTTTCTTGGGTTATCCATTCAGTCTGCAAGTGATTTTTAACAATCTCTTTCTAGGGTGTTCCCCACTAGGTATTCCAGTTTTAGCTTGAGGTTCAGCTATGTCTTCCTCTCCCTTGATTTTCAAATTTCCCAAAGCAGTAGAGTAGGTACAAGGGCTGGGGAAGCCAGGTTAGCAACAAAGAGCTCAAATTCTCCAGTCATGAAGAGCTGGGGTTTAGATCCTGGCTCTACCTCTGAATATGATCATTGGACAAGCTGCTGAACTGCTTGATGCCTTTGTTTCCTCATCTGTAAAACAGAGCCAGTCATCCTATGTACATCACACTCCTCATTCTTGTGAGTCCAGAAGGAGATAATGCATATGAAGTATTCACTTATACAGTGCCTTGCACGGTAAATGCTCCAGAAAGGATACACAACAAATGCAGTGATAGTTTTTTTAAGGAACTTCCTTAAAAACTAAAACTAGAGTTACCACATGATCAAGCAATCCCACTCCTGGGCATGTATCTGGAGAAATACCTAATTTGAAAAGATACATGCAGCCCAATGTTCATAGCAGCACTATTTACAATAGCCAAGACATGGAAGCAACCCAAATGTCCATCGACAGATGAATGGATAAAGATGTGATATTATACACAATGGAATATTACTCAGCCATAAGAAGATTGAAATAATGCCATTTGCAGTGACATGGATGGACCTAAAGATTATCATACTAAGTGAAGTTAAGTCAGAGAAAGACAAATATCATACACTATCGCTTATATGTAGACTCTTAAAAAATTATACAAATGAACTTATTCACAAAACAGAAATAGACTCACAGACACAGAAAACAAACTTATGGTTACCAAAAGGGAAGAGGGGGAATAAATTAGGAATTTTGGATTAACAGATACACACTACTATATATAAAATGATAAACAATAAGGATCTACCATAGCAAAGGGAACTAAATTCAATATCTTGTAATAACATGTAATGGAAAAGAATCTGAAAAAGATATTCTTTTATATGTATACATATATACATATATGTATATACATATGTGTATATAAATATATATATGTATAACTGAATTACTTTGCTGTATACCTGAAACATTATAAATTCACTATACTTCAATAAAAAAATAAAATAAAACAAACAAAAAAACGATAGTGATAGTGATGGCAGTGGTGGTGGTGATACCTTTGCTTCCCCTCCTTTTAGAGCCCCATACTGTCACCTTGCCTGGGTCACGTATGTACATATATACATACAAAACATACTTACATATGTACATCCACCCATCCAATTATTCATTCAACAAATATTATAGACCTTTATTAGGTGCCAGGCATCATTCTAAAGTTCTATAAAACACTACATGTATTTGTGTTCATTAATTTTTAAATAAAGAAAAACAAAAAGCATCCAATTAGTAAAAACTTAACAGAAATGAATAATGAAAGACATGCATATACATTCTCAGTAAATGAATATTAGGTTGAAGTGAAGGGCCTTGGTTATTAGTCAGGCTGTATTTCCACACTTACGTTAAATGTGCAGTGCCTCCTGTTGTTCCTTTTGCCTCTGGTAGCTAACCTTTGCATAATAAATTAAACTTCCCTTGGGAGAAACACAAAACCCTTGAAAGCTTTCTCGATCCCAGCAGAGAAATTTATAAACCCCAGTCCCAGGCCAAAGGATTTGGAAACCTTCACCACCTTAGCACCATCACTTTCTGAACGGCTTTTCTGGCTGACCCAAATTTTATTTTGTTTGAGGGTATAGCCATCAGGCAAATTTTCTTTCTGAATTCAGTGGTAAACATTTTGTTCCTTTCTTTTTCACTACAACATGGTTTCCTGTGGGTCTCTTGCCTTTGCTTCTTTCCTTTCCATTGTATGCCGCATGCTCACCTTCCCTGAAAGCCAGGCTATCATTCATTCATTCCCTCATTCATTCTCTTTCACGCAATCAACACTTATCAAATGTCCACTAGCGCCAAGAATGTGTCACTCTTCTCCTTAATCACCAGTGATGCTACCCTATCATATACTGAATCAAGGCCAAAGTCTTCACTCCAATTCCACCCTTAGAGTTTATCTTATTTCCATCATGACTGTCCAGATTGGTAGCAGGAGAGTCCTTTGCACACACACTATATTCATTTTCACTTTTATGCCTCTGTTCTCCAACAGCATCTTCCCTACCAGCAAATTTTCAACCATTATTACCCTTCTTATCATTAAAAGTCTTGCTCAAGACTCATTTCTTTTATGCAGTATTCTTGACAATTCTAGCTTGGTTATTCCCAGACTTTGGACTTCATGGATGTGTAAATGAAAAAACAAAATAAACAAAAAAGACAAAAACAAAACAAAAACCAAAACAGGGACCAATATAAGGTTGCTAGGTTGCTACTTTTTTCTTTTATTGTAAAGTAAGTACATTTTAAAATATGGGTTACCAGCTCCTATTATCACTACTCCATAAAAGAAAGGCCATTTTCATTTTTCACAGAACTAGAACAAAGAGTTTTTAAATTTGTATGGAAACACAAAAGACTCCAAACAGCCAAAGCCATCTTGAGAAAGAAAAACAGAGCTGGATGAATCAGGCTCCCTGACTTCAGACTATACTACAAAGCTACAGCCATCAAAACAGTATGGTACTGGCACAAAACCAGAAATATAGATCACTGGAACAGGATAGAAAGCCCAGAGATAAACCCACGCACCTATGGTCACCTAATCTATGACATAGGAGGCAAGAATATACAATGGAGGAAAGAAGTTTCTTCAGTAAGTGGTGCCGGGAAAACTGGAGAGCAACATGTAAAAGAATGAAATTAGAACATTCTCTAAAATCACACACAAAAATAAACTCAAAATGGATTAAAGACCTAAATGTAAAACCAGATCCTATAAAACTACTACAGGAAAACATAAGCAAAACACTCTTTGACATAAATTGCAGTAGTATCTTTTTGGATCTGTCTCCTAGAGTAATGGAAATAAAAACAAAAATAAACAAATGGGGCCTAGTGAAACTTAAAAGCTTTTGCACAGCAAAGAAAACCATAAACAAAACAAAAAGACAACATCCAGAATGGGAGAAAATATTTGCAAATGATACAACTGACAAGGAATCAATCTCCAAAATCTACAAACAGCTCATACAGTTCAATATCAGAAAAACAAATAACCCAATCGAAAAATGGGCAGAACATCTAAAAAGACATTTCTCCAAAGAAGATATACAGATGGCCAAAAGGCACATGAAAAGATGCTCCACATCACTAATTATTGGAAATGCAAATCAAAACAACATTAAGGTATCACCTCACACCAACCAGAATGGCCAACAAAAAAAAGTCTCCAAATAATACATGCTGGAGAGGATGTGGAGAAAAAGGAAACCTCTACACTGTTGGTGGGAATGTAAATTGGTACAGCCACTATAGAGAACAGTATGGAGGTTCCTTAAAAAACTAAAATAGAGCAACCATATGATCCTGCAATCCCACTCCTGGGCATATATCAGGAGAAAAACATAATTCAAAAAGATACAAGCACCCCAATATTCATAGCAGCATTAGTTATTGTACTATAGCCAAGACAGGGAAGCAACCTAAGTGTCCATCGACAGATGAATCAAGAAGATGTGGTATACACACATACACACACACACACACACACACACATATACACACAATGGAATATTACTCAGCCATAAAAAAGTTAAATAATGCCACTTGCAGCAACATGGATGGATCTAGCAATTATCATACTAAGTGAAGTAAGGCAGACAAA
The DNA here is from genome assembly GCF_003031525.2 of Neophocaena asiaeorientalis asiaeorientalis. Taxonomy (NCBI): domain Eukaryota; kingdom Metazoa; phylum Chordata; class Mammalia; order Artiodactyla; family Phocoenidae; genus Neophocaena; species Neophocaena asiaeorientalis. Next base: position 890,210 of record NW_020174057.1, read on the forward strand.
GACAAATATATGATATCACTTATATGTGGAATCTAAAAAATTATACAAATGTACTTATTTACAAAACACAAATAGAATCACAGACATAGAAAACAAAAAAAAAACTTATGGTTACTAAAGGGGAAAGTGAGGGGGGGATAAGTTAGGATTTGGGGACTGACATATACACACTACTATATAAAATAGATAACCAAAAAGGACTTAACTCGTGTACAGCATAGGGAACTCTATTCAATATCTTGTAATAACCAATAATACAAGAGAATGTAAAAAAAGAATATATATATATATAACTGAAAACTAACACAACACTGTAAATCAACTGTATTTCAATAAAAATTAGAAAAAAGAAAGGCCATTTTAACCCAAATAGGAAGGAGAAAATCCATAATCTTAAAATAAAGAGCAGTTCATTAAACACATTTAACTTTATAAAAAACATATTTATGTTTCCTTATGTTTTTCATTTTACCATGAATATCCATTCATGAGCCAACATGCAGGAAGCACTCACATATAGCATTCTTTGAGGCTAAACAAAGTGGATCAGGGATGCATGATCTTCCAATCTGGCAGGGAAATGACAACTCCTAGCAAGATGATTATTACTACTTCAGGTACTAAGTACCTTTTAATCGTATCACTTAATTTAATCCTCACAGCAATTCTATTAATGTTCCCATTCTACAGGTAAGGGAAGGAAGGCTTAAAGAATTTGTTACTTTCTCAGAGTAGCAGAACTAGCAAGTGGTGAAGTTACTATTCAAATTCAGGTCTATATAGTTCCATAGCCCATGTTCTAAAACTTTATGCAATGCTATCCCTCAGAAGTGCAAAATATGAAAGGTCTAATTCACTGTAGATTTCTTCCTAAGCCACACAGACAAATTCCAAAGTTGACTGAACACTTCGAGTTGACTCGAAGTTTATCCAGAATTTTTCAACCTTGGCACAGATATTTTGAGCCAGATAATTTGTGGCTGTGGGGGGCTCTTCTGGACATTGCAGGATACTTTGCAGCATCCCTGGCTTCTACCCACTAGATGCCAGTTGTACTGCCTTCGCAGTTATAATAATCGAAAATATCTTCGGACACTGCCAAATGTCACCTGAGGGGCAAAACTGCCCCTAGTCAAGAACCACTGGTTTGATTCAGTCTTGCTGTATGGATGCATCTAAAGACCTAAACATTATACAAAAGTGGGGATAGTTGTACTATGCACAAACATGTTTTCTATGAGTAGCTCTGTAAGATAGTTTTAATAAGCAACAGCATTGTCATTTAATTCAAATACCATTTAAAACATTACTCAAAACAATGTTTTTTTAAGGAAATTTAGCTTATGAAAGAAAACAATTTTATTTTGCTTATTATAAGAGGATAGTTCCAAAAATCTATTTCAAACAAGAAAGGCAGTAACAATTAAATCCTTTATAAGGTTAACACGTAAAGGATGTTCAGGGAACAATCGACACCATCCAGTTGAAAAGGCTTCCTTCTGATACGATACAACCACTAGCAAGATCAAAAAGTCTCTCAAGACTGAACATAGATGACAGCGAGATATCAAATGGGACCTGAGAAAAAGCATAAAAGTGTTCATGAAATGCATTGTTCCGAACTGTTGACTGAAGTAATGTTCTCAAATACCAATTCCATGTAATAATTTATTTGAAAGATTTTTAACTCTTGCCTAAGACACAAATTTCACATCTCTACCCTGCTGAAATGTCACATATATCATTTTCTATCCTATGAAGGTTCATATCTATGAGTCTATAAAAACAGCCTACAGATTCATATCTGTAAATGTATAAAAATGAGCCTACAAAACAGCAGACACTCGTATAAATATGGACCATTCGTGTTTATATAATCATTGTATATGATTGTAAGTGTAGGAATTTTGGCCCAGTTACTAATGAACCACTTTCCTCCATAACACATTGCTCAGTTGACAAGTCTCCCTCCCTCATTTTGAGCTTAAATCCTGACATGGTGAAGCAAAAATTGTGTTTGGAACTCACTCTTTCTGAAAGAAACACCTAGTTACCATGCTGAGGACTAGTGCAGCCTAAGTCATCTGAGCAGCCTGAAAGATGGAAAATAAAGACCATTTTGGGGGTCATAGCACTGGTTATTTGAGTGGGAGAAGGGCAAGAAGGAGAGAACAAACATGAAGGAAAGGAAATAAATGTTTACTGGGGACGCACTTCACGCAGACTTAGATACTTTTGAAGATGTATGAGAAACATCACGGAGAATGGTCACAATGAATTAGATCCTTGGGGCCCTGAATCCTGGTAAGAAACTAGAGGACAAGTTTTTTTAATGTCTTGTCTGCTTGTTAAATGAAGCTTTTATTCTCAAGAAAACATAACGAACTTAAAAGTAGAGACTGGTTTTCATTTCTTATTCTTCATTTTATTGGATTAAAAAAATGATCAAAGTATTCCAGTGCTTTCTATAACTTCGGATAATAAAGAGGTGAAAAAAATTAATAACATCCTCCTTTTTTACTCAATCCTGAAGTAATCAGTGTTAGCAGTTTAAAGAATATCTTTCCAAAACTTAAAAAATCCTCATACAAATGTATAATCATGTGGGTTTTTTTCTTTTCCTTTTTTTCTTTACTTGTTTTTTGAAATAGGATACCTAGATTTCCATTATTTGCTTTTACAATTACCAATATGTAAGAGAAATCCCACCTTAACCAATTCAGGGGGGCAGAATAACCACATGGAGGTTAAAAGTGTACATTCTGGAGTAAGACTGCTTGGTTCACTCAGACCTCACCATATACCAGCCAGGTGAGGCTGAGTAAACTATTTGATCTGTTTAAATTTTAATTTCCTAATTTCACTACCCCAGTCCTTGGCAAACACAAATATGCTTCCTGTCTCTGTGTATATGTCTGTTCTGGATATTTCATAAAAATGGAACTATACAGTATATGACCTTTTATGTCTGGCTTAACTTAATATTTTGGAGGTTCATCCACATTGCTGTGTATATCAATACTTTGTTCCTTTTTATGACTAATGCTCCATTTTATGAATACACCACATTTTGTTTATCCATTCATATGTTGATGGACATTTGTGCTGTTTCCACCCTTTGGCCATTGTTAAGTGTTACTGTTAAATACAAGTACAAGTTTTGTTTGAACATCTGATTTCAATTTGGGGGGGCCCATATCTAGGAATGAAATTACTGAATCACATGGTAATTCTATGTAAGTTATTGAAGAACCACCAAACTGTTTTACTCTATGTTTTACATAGAGGATGCAACATTTTACATTCCCACTATTAATGTATGATGGATCTAATTTTTTCACATCCTCTCCAACATGTATTTTCTTTTTCGCTGTACAAGTTTCAGGTGTATAGCATTATAATTCGATGTCTGTATATACCACAAAGTGATCACCATCACAACTCTAGTTGCCATCACCACAATAAGTTGACCCCCCTCACCTATTTTGCCCACTCCCCAATCCCTTCCCCGTCTGGTAACCACTAATCTATTCTCCGTATCTATGAGTTTGTTTTCATTTTATTTTGTTTGTTCACTTGTTTTGTTTTTAGATTCCACATATAAATGAAATCATACAGTATTTGTCTCTCTCCATCTGACTATTTCACTTAGCATAATAACCTCAAGATCCATCCATGTTGTCACAAATGGCAGGATTTCATTCTTTTTTATGGCTGAGTAATATTTCATTGTATTTATACCACATCTTCTTTTATCTATTCATCTATCAATGGATATTTAGGTTGTTTCCATATGAACACAGGAGTATAGGTATTCTTTCAAATTGGTGTTTTCATGTTCTTTGGATAAATACCCAAAAGTGGAATAGTTGGGTCATATGGCAGTTCTATTCTCAATTTTTTGAGGAATCTCCACACTGTTTTCCAGAGTGGCTACGTCAATTTATAGTCGCACCAATGGTGTACAAAGGTTCCCTATCTCCATATCTTCTCCAACATTTGTTACTTCTTGTCTTTTCGATAATAGTCATTCTAACAGGTATGAGGTGATATCTCATTATGGCTTTGATTTGCATTTTCCTAATACTTAGTGATGCTGAACATAGTTTCATGTGATTGTTAGCCATCTCTGTGTCTGCTTTGAAAAAATGTCTATTCAGATCCCCTGCCCATTTTTTAATTGGGTTGTTTGGGGGCATTTTGTTTGTTTCTTTTTGTTGAATTGTATGAGTTCTTCATAGATTTTGGATATTAACCGCTTAGTTAATATATGATTTGCAAATATCTCCTCCCACTCAGTGTGTTACCTTTTCATTCTGATAATGGTTTCCTTCACTGGGCAGAAGCTTTTAGTCTGATGTGATGTAGTCCTGTCAATTTATTTTTTCTTCTGTTTCTCCTGCCTTTGGAGCCAGATCCACAAAAACATTGCTAAGATTGATGTTAATGAATTTACCATCTATGTTTTCTTCTAGGAAGTTTATGATTTCAGGTCTTACATTCAAGTTTTCTATCCACCTTGAGTTAACTTTTTCAATTCCATATTTCAAAACTTAACTTTTTTATTGAGCACTTTAAAAAAAATTATAGTTGATTTACAATGTTTCAGGTATACAGCAAAGTGATTCAGTTATACATACATTTATCTATCTATACTTTTCCAGATTCTTTTTTCTCTTTTTTTAATTGAAGTATAGTTAATTTACAATGTTGTGTTGTTTCAATTGTACAGCATAGTGATTCAGTTATACATATGTATATATTCTTTTTCAGATTCTTTTACATTATAAGTTATTACAAGGCACTGAATATAGTTCCCTGTGCCGTACATAAGGTCCTTGTTGTTTATCTATATAGTAAGTATGTAACTATTAATCCCAAACTCCTAATTTATCTCCCCTCAACCCTCCCCCCATCCCCTTTGGTAACCATAAGCTTGTTTTCTATGTCTGTGAGACTATTTTTGTAAATAACTTCATTTGTATCATTTTCTAGATTCCACATATAAGTGACATCATATGATATTTGTCTTTCCCTGTCTGACATACCTCACTTAATGTGATAATCTCTAGATCCATTCAGTTTGCTGCAAATGGCATTATTTCATTCTTTTTTACAGCTGAATAATATTCCATTGTATATAATATACATGTCTTGGGTATCATAAATAGTACTGCTATGAACATTGGGGTGCATGGATCTTTTCGAATTAGAGTTTTCTCCAGATATAGTTTTTGATTGGGTTGTTTTTTTTGATATTGAGCTGTATAAGTTGTTTGTATATTTTGGAAATTAATCCCTTGTCAGTTGTATCGTTTGCAAATATTTTCTCCCATTCTGTAGGTTGTCTTTTCATGTCGTTTATGGTTTCCTTTGCTGTGCAAAAGCTTTTAAGTTTAATTAGGTCCCATTTGTTTATTTTTGTCTTTGTTTCCATTACTCTAGGAGGAGAATCCAAAACTGTATTGCTGTGATTTATGTCAAAGAGTGATCTGCCTATGTTTTCCTCTAGGAGATTTAGTGTCCAGTCTTACATTTAGGTCTTTGATCCATTTTGGGCATATTTTTGTATATGGGTGTTAGAGAATGTTCTAATTTTACTATTTTATTTGTTGTTGTCCAGTTTTCCCAGCACCATTTATTGAAGAGACTTTCTTTTCTCCATTGTATATTCTTGCCTCCTTTGTTGTAGATCAATTGATCATAAGTATGTGGGTTTATTTCTGGGCTGTCTATCCTGTTCCATTCATCCATGTGTCTGGTTTTTGTGCTAGTACCATACCGTTTTTATTAATATAGATTTGTAGCGTAGTTTGAAATCAGGGAGTGTGATACCTACAACTTTGTTCTTCTTTCTCAGGATTGTTTAGGGTCTTTTGTGGTTCCATACAAATTTTAGTATTCTTTGCTCTATTTCTATGAAATATGCCATTGGAATTTTGATAAGGATTGAACTAAATTTGTAAATTGCTTTGGGTAATATGGTCATTTTAACAATATTAGTTCTTCCAATCCATGGACACATAATATCTTTCCATTTATTTGTGTCTTCTTCAATTCTTTCACCAGCATCTTATAATTTACAGTGTACAAGTCTTTCCCCTCCTCGGTTAAATTTTTTTCCCATGGGCTCTGTGGCACTTTGGACACTTTTCCAGCTTCAGCTTTTGGAAATTTTATGGAAGGTTCTGGGTCTTTCATAGGGAACTTCTCAAGAAAATTTAGGTTCCAGGTGAAATTACTGAATTTCTTTCTTTGTCATTCAACAGAGATAACATTGGCAATCACATAATTACTGAGAAGTCTTGTTTGTGTTTAGAAAATAGCTTTGAGTCCAAATTGTCCAGGATAAGGTACCAGAGAATCTTGGTTCCTTTTCCTGGATTAGGAAACACTTTGTAGAAAGGAAGGAAAAAATATCTTGGTAGGTAGCAGATTGTAATTTAGTTCAAGCAGGTTATGGTTCAAGGAGCAATATTAAAGAAATGATGATGATTTTGCCTGCCTAGAGAGGATAAAAGTCTGAAACAGTACAAGGAAGGGAAAGGAAGTTAATCAAGGTGGGGCATCCTGAAGGGGTTCATTCAAATCTGGCCTGGACTTGAACTTGTTTGGGGGAGTTCTGAAAGCCATTGGAAAGTTAAAGGTTTTTTTTTGTCAATGCTATACTTTATATGAGTTTCTGCCTGAAAACTAGATTTTATCATAATGCAAGATTTTATTACTTCTGCTCCTTTGTTCTATTTTCCTTGATTGAAACAAAAATCATATTGTATTCAAAGTATCTATGCTTTTTCTTAAGTCACTGAGTTTTTATTGAGCACCTACTTTGAGACATCTTCTTGCTTCTCTGAGCCCAGTGTCATTTGTCTTTTCATTGATTCTAAGTGTTAATGACCAAGAAAAAAGGGAGAAAGCCAAATAACCACTAATCAATTAGATTTGCCTACTCTTGTAATTGGTAAGTAGGATATAAAAAACTGCAAGCTTTGTGAAACAAGTGGATTTAACTTTGTGTCCTTTCAAGAACCTTAAAATACAGAGTCACAGCCATTAAAAGAAAAAACAATAGCTTCGAGGTAGGAAAGCAAATACTGTTTTCTTGTTGTTCTTGTTCAACCACAAATATTGATGGAGCACCTACTATATGTCAGTCACAATGTCAGTCATGCTAAGCACCATGTGAGCCTCAATTTTCTCATCGGCAAAATGAAAACTTGTGCTTCTCAATAGAGAAACAATGGGCATCTTGGGCAGGACAATTCTTTGTGCAAGTCTGTCCCCTGCCCTCTAAACGACATGAACTCTACCTTGTAATTGGTTCAATCCAATGACGTCCCCACACATTTCCAAAGGGCCCCTAGGGGCCATTTCCACCCTGGATGGAGAATCCCAGGCCTACCATCTACGATATCAGGAGCCAGGGAAAGTGCAGAAGCCGTGTAACTGGCAGATTTTGGATGATGCCGAGTCCCAAGAAGAGCAGGTTCTGGACCATGTTTCCAGGGAACTGAGCCACACAGTGGCCCCAGGGTGACGTCAACATCCTAGGGGTTCTTGGTTTTGGCTCCTGAGTCAGAACTTCTACTCCCTATATGCAGCCACGATACAATCCAGGAACTTCGGGTTTCCGTTCCCAGCTGAGCCTGGGGTTCATTCCGAAGAAGATGCAGCAGAATGAGCGGGAGGGGCAACCGCTCATGCTGGATCCTCCTGGACGCCGGAGCCGTGAGGGTAGCAGGGGGTCCCCCGTCCAGCTGGCGGTGCCAGGCACCCCCCTACCGGGCACCGGATGTGCGGCCAGCCGGCCCGTACCAACAGGAAATACTGTGTTTATCTAGCATTCTCATATATATCTTTTTCTACCATGTTTTCTATCTCTTCTTTATATATCACCTGAGTCTTTGAAGTCTTTTTTTTTGGACTGGGGAAAAAACATGCATTCCAAAGTAGAAAGGATAATACAATACTAGCTTACTTAAGAGCTGATATCATGAATGACTGGTGACCCATCTAATAAAAGTTCCAGATGAGAGGGAACTAGATGTATTTGGTTTCACTATACTTTATATGACTGAGAGAATCCCAATACCAACAATATTATTCTCCGCAATCTAACAGAAACAGCACCTAACTCTTAGGAGGGTGAGAAGGGCTCATACACAACTCTATCAGACCACAGGAAATTTCACACTTTGCTGTAAACAAGATTATCTTTTTCATCACTCTAATTTTTGTATGAATAAAACTTTAAATATAGCAGAAAAGAAGTTTCCTTAAACATAATATGAGATCACAGGGTCATATTGGTAAGGTGGTAGAAATCTTCTAAATTAAAATGTAAAGAAATAACATTATTATAAAGACATTTTGCAGAGAACAAGAAAATTAGAAATTAAAGACAGGATTACAGCTGAGAAAGCATATGTTCAGGAAATTGGTTCAACTGTTGTACTGCCTAAGAATAGAATCTATTCTTCTTAAATCATCCGCCCCATCACCATCGCTGTCACTGACACTCTACGACCACTGAGCCCTGGCCATGCATGGCATTTCCTTGAGCTCTTGAGCAGAGTTCACCTTTTAATAAAGGACAATTCCTGCTCAGATATATTGTCCCACATGGTCAGGAAACCAAAGGTTTCAGTCCAGCCAAAGACACTTCAGCAACATAAGGAGCCCTGTCTCCATTTTCACATCTAGGTAGATGCCAGAAATGTTTTGAACAATGGAACAAACACATGAAGAGCACCTCCATGAGAGGAGATATATTGAGGGAGACTACATTCACTGGGATATATGTTTAAAAATCAATTTTACGTGATGTTCATACTTTAAGAGAAAATCCATATTTGGTCTTTGTCCCAGTTTCTTGGCATAGAGGTCCTAAATCCCTTGGAAATTTTTTTTTGTATGTTAATAAGATGACTAAGGTGGGGAAAGGTGCCTAGATAGCTTCAGGATGGGGTTGGTCACCAAGAAAACCAACCATGTGATTAGAGAGTTAAACTTTCAGCCCAGTGCCCCTGACCTTCGGGGGGGGAGAAGAACTGGACATTGAGTTCAGTCACCAACGGCCAATGACTGAATCAATCATGCCTCCGTAATGAAACTTCCACAAAAACCCTATAATGACACATTTTGAGGAACTTCTTGGTTGGTAAACAAATTGATGTACTGGGAGGGTGACACACCTGGAGAGGGCATGGAGACTCTGTTCCTCCCAACCCCCATATCTTGCCCTATGCACCTTTTCTATTTGGCCATTCCTCAGTTGTATCCTTTATAATAAACTGGTAATCATAAGTGAAGTGTTATCCTGAGTTCTGTGAGTCTTTATAGCAACTTATCAAACCTTAGGGGGCATCATGGGAACTCCTGAATCTGCAGTCTGCTGGGACAGAAGTATGGGTAGGCTGGGCACCTCATTTACAGCTGGCATCTGAAGTGGGAGCATTCTTGGATTGAGCCCTTAATCTGTGGGAGTCTGTGCTAACTCTGGGTAGTAGCGTCAGAACTGAATTGAATTGTTGGGCACCCAGTTGGTGTCAGAGAACTGTAGAATCGGCTGGTGTCAGGAAAAACCCCACAAGAGTCGTATCTGGTATTATGTAGATTAGGGCAGTGCTCAGCTAGTGAATGTCTCTGGGGCCTTTGGGGCTTTCTCCTGCATTCCTCCTCTTCCCTTGCACCCCTTCTGCACACATTGCCCTTCATACCCTACCCCAGGCTGAGCCAAGGCACTACGTGATGACAACTGATAGAGCTGGCAGTGGTATCTCCATTATGGATATATGCTTTTTATAGGGAACTATTTAACAAAACAATCTCCTGAGACCATTAAGAAAAAAGTAAAAGTTTAGGCTGTGCGTATCCAGGCTTATTCTGACGTTCAAGAGTCTAAGTCCCAGAGAAAAGGGCCTTTGAAACCCTATTGTGCATAAAGAACAGCTGCTCTCTCACTCCAGGAAAGTCTCTGTCACCATATAAAAAACTAATAAAGGGTCTCAAACAGGGCAAATCTCCTTTAAAATATCAAAAGCTCTAATCAGAACAGGAAGCGGAGTCATACAACCAACAATGAAGTGCATAAGGCATAAAGGCTAGATGCAAGTTTTCGGCTGGTGGTTCAGTGCTTATAATCAGAGGTTGGGGGAAGAATTAAAGGAAAAGTGTTTTGGGGTAGATGACTGAACAGAAATGCTTATAGTCAATGTGTTGTAAAACTGAGTGTGTATTCCTCACTCTCTGTGGAGATTTGAGCATAAATTCTGATATAGTTCTATGCGTGATGACATTGTTCTTTACATCATTGCCTTTATTTGCATAAAATGGTTTTAAAGCTTTACCAAGTCCTTGTTTTTTTACTCTGGGAAAAAACGTTTCTCTGAAAAAGGAAGCCTGCATTTATTGAGGATTGGAAATGGGCTCGAATCTTTATTTTACAGACTTTATATCATTGTAAATTAACTGTTAAAACAGAGGTCAAAGGAAACTGTGATTGAACTGTGGGGTCACACTGCAGAAGGTATTTTTAATCATGAGTGGGTGACGTGTATGATGTTTTCCCCTTACTTCTACATTAGAAAATAAACTTTCAACCAGAAAGTGTGTTTCCAAGTTCCTTCAGAACTCCTCTAATTCCAATAAATAAGGATTAACGGAGCACTCTTATGTATTCATCACCAGTCAGGGATCTTCATTTTTTATTATTATTTTTAACTCATTGTTGCAGTTCAGGTTCCTGGGAAGCAGATCCTGAGATGGAACTTAGCTTTCAGGAAGTTTATTGGGGCATACCCTTGGGATCAACACCCATGGGGAAAGGGAAGAAAGCAGGATTAGGTAGAGGGAGAAGACTGGCTGCAATGCAGACACAACAAACCCCCTGCCAACACCATGGGGAGCTTTGAAGCTGGAGTGGCCCTTCAGAGTTGTCCCAACTTTTGTGTGTGTGTGGGGGGTTGGGTCACTGCACACCCATATCAGCCAGTAATTAGATACAGATACCCCCCCAACCCACCCCTGCCCAAAAAGGCCATGTCCATTAGACAGAGGCAGTTCCTGGGGAGGGTTGAGAGCTGAAGGCTGCTGGTCAGCACATTCCCAGAGCTGGGAAAATAAGTTCTTCGGTCCGGAAGAGGAGCTCTTAGTGGCTCAGTGAAGGGGCCACCCAGGCGGAAATATTTAATTCAGTGGTTAACAACAGAACCATTAAACAAATGGCAATATGGCAAAATGCATACTAGTATATAACCAATACAAGCTAACGGGAGATTTAAAGTACTGAGAATTTTTATACCGAATTTCTAGAGGCTTCTTTTCTGGGTCATGGTAAAACAAACTTAATACCTTTCCAGTATCATTTCTATTAATCACGTTATTTGATTACCCTTAGGAACACTTCCCCCTCTAGCGTATGAGGAAGAGAATTAGAAACTAAGGAGTAGGAAGAAGATTCAGAAATATCTTCCCTCAAATAATATCCCTCCCCATACATTTAAATATGAAGAAATTCAATAATTTCTCCTGAAGCCTAACTTTTCTTGAGAATTCCCTATGGAAGCCCTAGAACCTTACATAAAACTTTTTCCAAAAGCGGAAGCTGGAAATGTGTCCAGGGGCCCACAGTGCCCATGGAAGGAGCAAGAGACTGAAGTCAGGTAGGTGTGGGAGGAGAGGCTGCATGCAGCAGGGGCGTTTCATGGTGGATGGGCATGGTAGGGGGAGTTCAAGGGCAGCTGGGCAGTAGGGCAGAGGCAGTGCAGCTGGGTAGTTAGAAACGTGATCTGAGGAGCCAGTCTGCCTGGGTGTAAATCCTGGCTCTGACATTAACTAGCTAAGGGACCTTGGGCAAGCCACTTAAATATCTCACACGTAAAAGAAGGATTTTTTTTTTACAGACATCTAAACAGAAACAGAAACCTAAAGTCACATGCTGAATTTCAGAGTGCACGTGTGGATTAATGTCCTGCTGCTGCTGTAACAAATGTAAGACAAACCTAGTGGCGTGCAACACATGCTTGTTCTCTTACAGTCCCGGAGGTAAGAAATCTGAATTCAGTTTGGCCGGGCTAAAGTCAAGGTGTCAGCAGGGCTGGTTCCTTCTGGAGACTCTCAGCAAAGAATCTGTTTCTTTGCCTATTTTAGCATCTAGAGGCCACCTGTTTTCCTTGGTTTATAGCCCCTTTTCCATCCTCAAAGCACATCTCTCCAATCTTCACCTCCATCATCACGTTGCCTTCTCCTCTTCTGCTGTCAAGTCTCCCTCTGCCTCCCTTTTACAAGGATACTTGTGACTACACTTAAGGCCCGCCTGAATAATCCAGGATAATCTCCCCCATCTCAATATCCTTAACTTGATCATGTCTGAAGAGTCCCTTTGGTCATATAAGGTAACAGGTTCTGGGGATTAGGATGTGGACATCTCTGGGGGGCCATGAGTCAGCCTACCACAATGTGTGATTAAATGAGATGGCTTCGTTCATAAGAATATCATATTGCTAACCTATCTTCTCAACAGAGTTTTGGTAATTGAAGTTATTGAATTAATTCTGTGGAAAAAATTCGTGGCGTTCCTGCAGATGCCTGCTGTGCCAGAGGTTACTAGAGCTCACTGAAGTACATACTTGTTCCTCTACGGTTCTCTACATCCCTGCACATCAGGGCAAGGCCAATAGGATATGGGCAGAAATTATATGAGAGCCATTCCATGCTGGCTCTTAGAAATGGTCACCCTAATTTATTGCCTAAACTGGGAGACTGTTGAGAATAAAAGGAGAGTATATTAACCATCATAACAAATCAACAGGTATGCGCCGTGACTGCTGCAGGCAAACCTGTATCTATAGCCACCCACCTTAAAAACATCCTATGAAATCCCCTAGCCCTCTTCTCCTCCTACTTGGAGGCCGCGTAGCCCAGACAGAATAGTTACAAGTTGAAGGAGAGTTGCATACCCCTCACTGGACTTTTATGAGAAATAAGCAAACCTTTACTGCCACTGAGGTTTGGGGTTTATTTGTTAGCACAGCATAGCCTAAGCTATCCTGGCTCAAACAGCTACGCCCTGGCAAGCTTGTTCTCCCCTTGCTGTATTTCTGAATAGGGGACATTCCATCAGAGTAAGGGGTGGACTCCACTTAAAGGTCAGGTCGTTGACTCTCAGCAGCAAAGTTACAGTAAGAAATGCTCTAACTGGGTACAAATGCTGAAGTTGGGTTGCCTCCTGAATGGCTGTGACTGATCTGCCTGTGGGCTTTTGACCTGAGATACTGAAATGAAAACTCCAGAGTTTGAACAATACTTGGCATTTCTTGATGCTTTTTCATGAAGGAGCTCAGCGAGCTTAACATCTGGCAACTCTAAACAGGGGGCTCTTTTTCAGAGCAAAGGCTTACAAAGAATGTGAACTGAAGTTTGCATTTTGTTCCTGGACCTTGTTGGTTAGAGTGAAAGGCTAAGGGGCTTTGTTAGTCAGCAGCTCCCACTGCAGCAGAAACTAGAGCGCAGACCCATGAGCACGATGGGTAAGGAAACACTGCTCATGCTGACTCCTTTGTTCCCATCCGTTTACATCGCAAGTATCTGCAAACAATGTGGCCAACACTGACCGGCAGTTTTTGATAGGAAGTCTAACAGAGCTTGCAATTTACAAAGCAATTTCACATAAAGTATTTCCTTTCAACTCTTTTTGGTATTTCTAACTTGAGCAATCAGCCTTTGTCTGTCAATATCCATAAGAAGATGTGGAGAAGAACGGGGCAAGGAAAGAGGAGAAGGATGGAGAGCAGGAGGAGAGGGAGGAGGAGGGGTGAATCAGGTAGAGTGGGATCCACCCCTGCGCCTCAGTGAACCTTTACCCCACACTATGTGCCAGGTACCACAACAGGCACGTTTGAGCTAATGATTATTATGTGGCCAAAGTAAAATATTCAATGTTCATAAAGATTTTTTGGTCCATCAAAAGCATGATTTAGGGCTTCGCTGGTGGCGCAGTGGTTGAGAGTCCACCTGCCGATGCAGGGGACGCGGGTTCGTGCCCCGGTCCGGGAAGATCCCACATGCCGCGGAGCGGCTGGGCCCGTGAGCCATGGCCGCTGGGCCTGCGCATCCGGAGCCTGTGCTCCGCAACGGGAGAGGCCACAACAGTGAGAGGCCCGCGTACCGCAAAAAAAAAAAAAAAAAAAAAGCATGATTTAATGGTTCCCCAGGGAATTAAGCTGAGTGAAAAAATACCAATCCCCAAAGGTTACATACTGTATGGTTCCTTCAATATAACATTCTTGAAATGATACAATTATAGAAATGGAGAATAGATTAATAATTGTCAAGGGTCAGGGACAGAGGTGGGGTGTGAGAGGTGGGGGTGGCTATAAAAGGAGAACAGGAGGAGTCCTTGTAGGGATGAAATTGTTCTGTACCCCGACTTTATTAATGTCATTATCCTCGTTATGACACTGTACTACAGCTTTAACTTATATTATATTATTATAATGTATTACATTATTATTTCTTAAAATTGCACATGAGCCTAACATCTCAAAACAGAAAGTTTAATTTAAAAAGGATGATTGAAAAATAATATTAAGACTACATCTATTAAATGTCCCTTTACTCTTTTGAAAATTAGCAAACATTCAGATAGGCCAAAAGCCACCAATGCAGAGAGTTACGAATGATCAAATGAAGAAATGACTCATTTCTCATTATTTTAAGGCAGGGAAAAATAAAGATGGCCACAATGTATTGGATGCTTACCCATGGCGTTGACAGGCACTATATCAGACGTGTCACATACTGTTTCTAATGCAGTCCTACATGAGGAGAAGCTATCACCAATGGACAGATAAGGAGCTGAAGCAGAGAAGGAAAAGTGAGTAGCTCACGGTCACACCATCAATAGATGGTGGAACCAAGAATCAAATCATGTTTTGATCTGCTGAGATACGTTGCTTCCGAGACCTTCAACAGCATGTAATTGACCTGAAGTCTTTAAGGACTAATGACTTGTCCACAAGAGCAACAGTGGGGCTCCAGCGTGTGCTGAGCACTCTTCCCACCGTGCTGTGCTCTCACAGGTGGTTGAGAAAAGAACATAATGGTACCAGCTACCTGAGATACAGGAGAAATAAGGGCAAAAATCTCTAATGGCTGGTGTCCAAAGTATTAACAAAGAAAGTGGGTAAATTTATACCAGTTTCTCCTTTGTGGATTTATTTAAATATAAAGAACATTGGTCTGGAGAATTTCAAAAGGCTTGTCAACTGACTGAGAAATATGAGGCCACAATCAACATCCTCCTAAAATGAATTATAACGCCATTGTTAAGGGTCCAGATTTTTAATCAAGACAAAAACGTTTCGCAAAACGCATGCAGTGAATGAAACTAAGCACTTGACTCAGTTTTCAGCAAGATAGAAAGCAATGTACAGCTTTGCTAATAATACCCCTGCCTCTCACTTCCTTTGAAGTTATACAAAGTGACTAAACTTCAGGAAATTGTCCCCTTGATTCTGAAATACAGCTGTACCCAGAATGAAGCCAGGCTTGCTTTCTCAAGCATTGCACACACTTCTTGCCACTTTTACAGTAAATACACAATATCAGGTTCATGACTACATTTTGGGTTAAATTATATCCAAGGATCATTATACCCCCAAATAGCACGTCTAACAATAGTGGGACCAGTGCTTTGAGTGCAGAGAACACAAAGGCTCTCAGTTCCTGGATGAACGAGAGCTATTTCACCTTGACACTGTTGCTGGCAAATCTCCGAGAGATGAGCATTTTGAAAACGCTATAAACAGCTTAGCCTTTTCTTAGCATTCTGAAGAGCACATTAATAGCCTAGCCTTTCTTAAGGGCTTTTTTTTCCCTCAGCCAAATTTGACAGTCGGAAATGAATAGTGAAGCGGATGGAATCAAAGTCAGAGCTGTGTTTTAGAGGCAGTGTGGAACTGATGTCATTCAGCATTGTCTCCAAAAGAATATAAGAATATTAAGTGGATGTCTCATGAACTTACATACAAAGGATACTCTTCACTTGAGGACAGAATAATAATGTCTCACAGAAGAAAGATGTAATGCTTGATGCCTGTAAAATCTATTCAGACAGCTCTTGGCTGGTACAAAAAAAAAAAAAACTACAACTTTCAACTGAAAGAAGTTATATTAATAGAATTAATTTTTTAATACTTAGTAAACTACAGAATACCTTGTTCCCAATGCTATAAATGACAGTTTACAGACAGTATTGTC
Source organism: Neophocaena asiaeorientalis asiaeorientalis (assembly GCF_003031525.2). Lineage (NCBI taxonomy): Eukaryota > Metazoa > Chordata > Mammalia > Artiodactyla > Phocoenidae > Neophocaena > Neophocaena asiaeorientalis. The sequence goes on from NW_020174057.1 coordinate 906,470, forward strand.
ATTGTCACCATTTGGGAAGTTTTGTTAAAAAGAAACCAAGGGGCATAGGGTAATGTAACAAAATTAGCCAAAGGAAGTTAAATAGCCTACCCTCTAGGACTTAACAGCTTAAAGGAAGATAAATAGCCTACCTTCTAGGACTTAACAGCCCCCCCCAAAAGTGATGTGGAAGCTATCCCACATAAATTGGGAAACATGCAACTCCATCCAACAGCCAGAAAAACTGCATAGCTTCTTTCAAAGGGAACTGAGAATCCACCTAGTTTTCCCTCTGTCCTCTGGGTATAAACACACTCAGCAACTCCATAACAGTTACCTAGTATATTTGGGGACAGCTGCTGACTAATTTAAAAAATTGACTAAGCACAGAAGAGTGTGGCAGGACATATTTAAAGTGATGAAAGGGAAAAACCTACAACCAAGATTACTCTACCCAGCAGGGATCTCATTCATATTCGATGGAGAAATTAAAACCTTTACCGACAAGCAAAAGCTAAGAGAATTCAGCACCACCAAACCAGCTTTACAACAAATGCCAAAGGAACTTGTCCGTGCAGGAAACACAAGAGAAGGAAAAGACCTACAATAACAAACCCAAAACAATTAAGAAAATGATAATAGGAATACACATATTGATAATTACCTTAAATGTAAATGGATTAAATGCTCCAATTAAAAGACATAGACTGGCTGAATGGATACAAAAACAAGACCTGTATATATGCTATCTACAAGAGACCCACTTCAGACCTAGGGACACATACAAAATGGAAAAAGATATTCCATGCAAATGGAAACCAAAAGAAAGCTGAAGTAGCAATTCTCATATCAGACAAAATAGACTTTAAAACAAAGACTATTACAAGGAACAAAGAAGGACACTACATAATGATCAAGGGATCAATCTAAGAAGAAGATACAACAATTACAAATATTTATGCACCCACCATAGAAGCACCTCAATACATAAGGCAAATGCTAACAGCCATAAAAGGGGAAATCGACGGTAACACAATCATACTAAGGGACTTTAACACCCCACTTTCACCAGTGGACAGATCATATAAAATGAAAATAAATAAGGAAACACAAGCTTTAAATGACACATTAAACAAGATGGACTTCATTGATATTTATAGGACGTTCCATCCCAAAACAACAGAATACACTTTCTTCTCAAGTGTTCAGGGACCATTCTCCAGGATAGATCATATCTTGCATCACAAATCAAGCCTTGGCAAATTTATGAAAATTGAAATCATAGCAAGTATCTGTTCTGACCACAGTGCTATAAGACTAGATATCAATTACAGGAAAAACACTGCAAAAAATACAAACACATGGAGGCTAAACAATACGCTACTAAATAAGCAAGAGATCACTGAAGAAATCAAAGAGAAAATCAAAAAAAGCCAAGTAGCCTAGTGCCCCTCAAATGTATGACTTTTAAATCTCATTGTGGACCTTAATTCTTCTACTTTTTCTTGGTCAGCTCCTTGCTCATCACACTCAATGACTGTGAATATTCAAGATCTTCATCTCTCTTAGAAGATCATACCCTCAACCCTTTACCCCACTCCAGTCTTAGATGAACTTGCCTCTACTTCATTGAGAAAGTGAAAACCACTGGGTGTGAACTGCCCCCGCTTCTCCTATCCTTCTCTCACACACTTACTCACATCCCTTCCTGCCCTTAATCTGCTGCCCCAAGACCTACAGAAAGAGGTGTATTTCCTGTTTCCAGGCAACTATCTCACTTATGCTGTCAATATCTTTCTGTTTCCGGCCCACTCCCTTAGGCCTTGCTTCATCATTTGTCCTTTTTTCTTCTAGACAGGCAAACTGCGCCCCTCCCAACTCTTTGCCCTGTGCGCTGCTGCTGTCCTAACACCCGCCCTTGACTCCGTGCCTCCTGGGAGCTGCTCCTCCAACCTCTCCAGACTCCTGTCCCAAACCTTCTCAAAGATTCATCTACACTTGCAACCTTCCCTTTCTCACCTCTCACTCCTCAACACCCTGCAGCATCTGCTCCCTCTTCTGATCAGACATGCACTGGGTGCACTTTAGTTAAAGATGCAGATCCCGGATGTGAGCGGATCTATGGTTGACTAGTGCCTCCTCTACTTACAAGCTGCAAGAGCTTGGGCGTGCTGCTACACCTCCCCATTTCTAAAATGGGGATAGTAACAGTAACCGACTGCATAGGCTTCTTGTAATGTTAAATGAGATACTGGCTTTAAAACACTGGACAGTGTCTTCACATGCCATGTGCTCAATAAATATTAAAATTACTACCACTATTAGTAAGATTTGCAGTTTAATGGTTATTATCACTAGTGTTTGTCAGGTACTATAGTAGGTCTAGCTAAAAACCGTGAACTCAAAAAAATATCCTACTAAACTCATGGAGCCAAGAAAAGCTACTGTGCGATCTCCTCTACAATGTGTCTTTTCTCTTGGCTTAGGGTCACCTTTCCCACCTTCAAAGCAGGATCTGCTCCTAGGAATTTCCTCTCCATACTGAGTCTGTATGACTCAAATCAGTTCAATACATACGTACACACATGTACACACGCTACAGATATACGTAACACACACACAGATACACCTACTACACACACACACACACACACACACACTAGGTAAACGCACATGTATCATGTGAGCCAATACAAAAGTATTGAATTTAGCTGAACGCAGGAACTTAAACCTATGCTGCCTTTACAGCAACAAAAGTATCTACACCAATGGTCCGCGTGCAGCTGGAAGCCACAAATTACTGATGAATGGAGTTGTAGAGAACGACTCCCCACAGGCGGTCACAGCAAGAGCGGAAAGAATATTTCTAGCGTCATATTTGAATCCTACCTGACAACTTGGAAACTGCAAGAATCTGAACCTATGTAGGCAATGAAAGGATCGCTTCATTGTTGGTGCACCAGAAAGTACCCCTAACGGTCATTTACATTCTGTAACTAACCGCTAAGAACATTAGCACGTAGCACTCATTCCCTTCCTTCACTTCCTTGCTATCTCAGGTTATTTCTGTCACAAGTTGTGTGTGGCAATATTTATTTTAATTAAGAAGAGGCAATACAGGCAAAGGCAATTATAATAGATATGTTCAGTAAGGAATTAAACTGAACAGCAAGATCTCATGCCAGTGACAAAAGAAGGCATGTAATTTTATTTAGACAAACTTACTTCTTTATTTTAACCATTTACTTCTTGGAACAAGCTTGTAAACGCCCACGCTCCATCCAGTACTATCAGGTAAGCCTTGCTCTCAGTGGAAGTGCTAGCGTGGGATTCGATTGGAGGCACCTTCTCTTGGACCAGTGATTCTTTCACGACTGTGATCTCATGTTGGGATCTTGTACCCTGACCTAATTCCTCTAGGATTCAACAATTATTTACATTACAAGCAAAGAAAAGGACTCCTGGTTTCCTCTCTCTCTTTAACACTGTTACTCTCCTTTTCTGTCAATATTTCAAAACAACTTTGGATCTTAAAAATCTGTTGAAATGAGTTGACTAGAGGATGAAGAATTCACACATGGAAGGCAGGACCACGGTAGGGAAGATGATAATGAAGATGACATGATGAAATAGCTGATAATTATTTCACATTTATTTGCACTAGACCCTAATCCAAATACTCAACATACATTATTTACTTTAGTCCTCACAACTGTGAGGCATTGTTGGCATTATTAGCCCACTCTACATATGAGAAAACTGAGGCTTAGAGAAGTTAAATGATTTGCCTCAGGTCAAACAAGATCCAAGGCTGGGATTCCAACCCAGGTCTGTCAGGGGCCAAAGCCCATTCATTAATGTTATAAATCATGTGTCTTAAAATAACAATTTTTTTCTGTGACCTATTTGCAAATCACAGTTTGTACAAAACTAGATTTAAGCTTGATTTTTATTGTCAATGGTCTGCTGCAGTAATTCTACATACTTCCATAATAAAAAATTAAGTTCCTCATTTAAAAACATGGGAAAAGAACATGAATGGCCAGATGAAAAACATATTTTAAGCAAATATTAAATTTCAGGTATTTAAAACTAAAGAGAATTTAATTCAAGAAACAATAACCAAGTGATGTCGTGTACAAGGCACTGTAAGAATTCAAAGATTAAGACAGCACCACCCCTGCTCCCGAGAAACTAATGACCTAGTGGGAGGGAAACAGTGTAATGTTTCAGGTCTTCTCCTAAGAGAATTCTTCCCTGACCACCCATCTAAACTGTTGCCCCATCCCCTGTTATTTTCTATCACAGGGATCAGAATACTTTTTTCTGTAAAGGGCCAGATAGTAAATAATGTAAACTTTGTGGGCTATATGGTCTCTGTCAAAACTACCGAGCTCTGCTGTTGTAGCTCAAAGGCAGCTATAGACAACTGGTAAACAAATGAGCGTGGCTGTGTTCCAATAAAACTTTATTTACAAACAGGCAGTGGGCCATAGTTCACAGGCTGCAGTTTGCCAACCCTACTCTAACATCTCACTCTGTTTTTTCCTTCATAGCACTTAACAAAATGCAGAATTATCTTGCTTATTGATTTATTTACTATTTCTCTCCAAAAACAAAAACAAAAAAACGGCAGCTCCAAGAGAGTGAGGTCCTTGTTGCTTGTTCACAGCAGGCTCTCTAGGGCCCAGAAAGGAGTTCCCGACACATAGGCAGTTCACTCTAAGTATTTGTTGATTGGCTAAATGAATGAACACAATTCCACAAAAGGAGAAACACAGACTGCCAACAAAGTAGGAACTATATTTGGATTTACTATTAATAAGTATAAAATAATTGAAAATGTCATTTTTCACTTGTCAGACCTACAACAGTTAGAAGAAGAGGAGGGGGACGAGAGGGAGGAAAGAGAGAAGAGGAGGAGGGAGGGAGAGAGCAGAAGAAGGAGGAGAACTAGTGTGGGTGAATACACAGGTACACTGGGCCTCTCACCTACTGCAGATGGGAGAGAAAACTGGTGCCACATTTCTGGAGGCCATTTGCAATTATATAGCAAAATGTATGTGCCCATTCAAAATGGGCAAAGGATTGAACAGACATTTCTCCAAAGAAGATATAAAAATGGGCGATCAGCGATTAAATTAGTCATTAGGGAAATGCAAATCAAAATCACAATGAGATACTACTTTCCACCCATTAAGATGGCTATTATCAAAAGAGAGAAAGTAAGTGTTGGTGAGTATGTGGAGAAATTAGAACCCTCTTGCACTGTTGATGGGAATGTAAAATGGTGCAGCTGTTGGGGTTTTCTTAAAAAGTTAAACATAGAATTACCATATGATCCACCAATTACTAATTCCACTCCTAGGCGTACACCCAGATACTTGTACACCCATGGTTATAGCAGCATTATTTATAGGAGCCAAAAGGTACAAACAACTCAAATGTCCATCCACAGAAGAGTGGATAAACAAATGTGGTATATACATACAATGGGATATTATTTAGTCTTAAAAAGGAATGAAGTACTGATACATGTTAAACATGCATGAACTTTGAAAACATTGCACTAAATGAAATAAGCCAGCCACAAAAAAACCAATATTGTATGATTCCATTTATATGAGGTACCTAGAATAAGCAAATAGTAGAACAGAGATATTACCAGGAGCTGGGGGAGGAGGAAATGGGGAGTTATTACTTAATGGGTACAAAGTTTCTACCTGGGATGATGAAAAAATCGTGGAGATGGATGGTGGAGATGTTTGCACAACGTTTTGAATGTACTTAATGCTACTGATGTGTACACTTAGAAATGATTAAAATTGTAGATTTTACATTATGTATATTTTACCACAATAGAAAATGTATACAGATCTTCCTTTACTTATGATGGGGTTATGTCCCAATAAATGGGTAAACTCATCAGAGGCTGAAAATATCTTAAGTCAAAAATACACTTAATATACCTAACGTACCAAACATCAGAGCTTAGCCTAGCATACCCTAAACATGCTCAGAACACATACATTAGCCTGCAGTTGGACAAAATCATCTAACACAAAGCCAATTTTATACTAAAGTGTTGAATAGCTCATGTAATTTACTGCATACTGTACTGAAAGTTAAGAACAGAACGGCTGTCCGGGTCCCGAATGGTTGTACGTATGTGGGTTGTTTCCCCTCATGACCATGAGGGTGATGCGAGCTGCAGTTCACTGCTGCTACCTCACATCACAAGTATTGGACTGCATATTGCTAGCCAGGGAAAAGCTCAAAATTCAAAATTTGAAGTATGGTTTCTACTGAATGTGTATTGCTTTCATAATATCATAAAGTCAAAAAAATCATAAGTTGAATCATTGTAAGTCAGGGACCATATGCATATACTTTTTACTCCAAAATCCTATTCCTAAGAATTAACTCTGAGGATGGGTGAAACAGAAGGGTGAAATACATATGTTCTAGAACCCATCAACCTCAAGATCCATGAATATGGATCTAGTTATATAAATAGAGCCTGACATGACAAATACATAAAAGAAACTATTATGTAGGCATGAAATAAGACAGGGTAGACTTTTCACATAAAAATATCTCCATAGCATTATTGTTGAATGAAAAAAAAACAAGTTACAGAATGCTTGTGCAGTATGATCCCACTGATATAAAAATCCAAAAGTCTAACTATACATGAAAAAAATTTGAGATATTCTCCAAAATGTTAATAGTGGTTATTCCCTGAATGGTGAATTTGAGATGATTTTAAGATTATCCTCTCCACAACTTTCTGTACTAGTTGATTTGTTAACAAAGAATATTTCTAACCAAAATAACATGCTATTATAAATGAATGTTTAGCACTTTTCATATTAATTAAGGATGGTTAGGCCCTTGATACTTTCATAATAGATGTTTTCTGTATTTCCATTTCCATAGCAACAACAATACTTGTTAGAGAATCACATACAGTTTTAAAAGAGATGCATACCTCAGATAGTGGAGTTGCCTCTTCATCAGACAAAAACAAAGATACTATTTCAGAGCAACATTCAATAATCATGTTCTAGAAATAATAAGACAATATAGTGAGGTTCATCTTATTGGTAAAATACTAGATATTTTAATTACAAATTAGTTATTTCATTTGTATTTTGTTACATCATTCCCTAATTCCCAGGATGAAACTTAGAGGGATTCAGAGGTCACAATCTTTTAAGTAATTAGGGTTATTTGAAAAGATACAAAATAGCCACAAACTGTAAGATTCAATGACAAATAGTAAATTATTTTAGGATTCTTTCCCTGCAAAATTCACAATTAAAATTCATGTGTTAGAGAAGAACAAGTAAAGTAATTCACACCAGAATAAGATTTTGGAAGATCACTTTTCTTCTGAGAAGAGAGCCCTGGAATAAAGAGGTTCAGATCTGAGAAAGGGTTTAAGCAGAGGTGAACAGCTGGGAATCGAGAAAGAAATGGAAAGAGAAAACGAAGAAGAAGAAGAGAGAGTTGATATCATACGTGGTCTATTGCTGAGGACACTGCCGCAGCCCCTACTGTTTGGACGCAGCGTGTTTCTGTGTGGACATCTGACCCAAGAAAGATCTACCTATGGGCAGGGTTGAATCAATCAGATTCTCCGTCATTGTAATTTCATATAAGGAAGGACAACAGAAGAGAGTTATCATCAGGACTGGCCAGATGAGCTGAGAGGTCGCAATACGGAGTTGGAGAAGGCACCTAATGGGCTAGATGTAACATGAGTGAGCAAGAAACAGAGATAAATGAGAACTGACACCGCCTGTGGGACTGAGTGCAATCTTGGCTCCCGACTCTCCAAGTTTCACTTTCTGTGGGGCCCACTGTGTTTTGTCCCCAGTCCTTGGTTATGCACGAGCTTACTTACCATGCCCTGACAAATACTGCCTCCTTACCAAACCTACTTCATTTGAGCTAGCATAAGTAGTTTTTCTTTACTTACAACTAAAGGAGTCACGATTATAAGACTATCAGACGCTATAAAACTCAGAGGAAAACACAGGAAGAACACTCTTTGACATAAGTCACAGCAAGATCCTTTTAGACCCACCTCCTAGAGAAATGGAAATGAAAACAAAAATAAACAAATGGGACAAAGTATAATGAACAGGGAATACTTCCTGGAGAAAGGGTCATATAAACTGAGGTATGAAAGAGTAGTAAGACTTCAACTGGCAGAGAATGGGGACAAGGGCATTCCAGATGGAGCAATGAAACAGCAGATATTTAAGGAACATAAAGAACTTGATACGGTCTTTACTGCTGGTGTGTATAGGAAGCACGGTGGTGAGAAATAAGGCTGAGAGGTGTACTTATAACAGGACACGTAAACGTAAGGAATTTGGATTTTGTTGCTTAGGAAATTGAGAGGCACTGGACTGAGGGGATAATGATCTGACTGCTTTAAAAAGACAATTCTGGGGCTTCCCTGGTGGCACAGTGGTTGAGAGTCCGCCTGCCGATGCAGGGGACACGGGTTCGTGCCCCGGTCCGGGAAGATCCCACATGCCGCAGAGTGGCTGGGCCCATGAGCCATGGCCGCTGAGCCTGCGCGTCCAGAGCCTGTGCTCCGCAACGGGAGAGGCCACAACAGCGAGAGGCCCACGTACCGCAAAAAAAAAAAAAAAAGACAATTCTGGCTACCATGTAAAGCTGAACTGGACTAGGAAGAGATAAGAGAAAGAGAAATTAGCTAGGAGGCTACTCAAGCTGTTTGGGCAGGAAGTGATCATGGCCAGAAGTAGGGCAGCTTCCATGGGACCAGAAAGGATGGAGGGCAGGCAGGACATCCAGCACTGACTGGGGGACACCAGCTTCCTATGACGAACTTTCCAGGCTCCTGGTCCACTTTACTAGACAGAGGTGAACACCCATCCTGGAGTACATTCTTACATATTCTTCTTATTTATCCAAATTTCTATATTTCTAATTGAGTTCTTAGGACTGGTTAAAGTATATTTTCTTTCTATACAAAAGGTTTCAATAATAGCTGTGATGGGTTACTGTCATGATCTCATCAAGAGCTATCAAGCAAAATGACACTGTCTGTATCATTAATCACTTCCATAACAGATGAAGACAGCCATGTTACCTGATGAATGCCTTCCGTGGCTTGTCTCAACATTTATCAAACACAAATTTCGCCTCAACAACGTTCTGTTTCTTTGGCATCATTTGAGGTAAACCACATACACACTTGGGAAACTGGCTGATTCGATGTTGGGCTGTGGGAAACCTCCCGTGATCTTGCTGCCACAGAAATGAAGACAAGGAAAGCACTGAACTCAACAACCCCAGGCAGAAGGCGGCTGGAGGGATGGTGCAGTTGGCAAGGGGCCTGGGAGGGCACAGACGGACCCCTGCTCAATCTCTGTCACTTTCCCTTAAAGAGGAGCATCTGTTGATTTGATGAGGGATAGGCTTCTGAGTGACTTCCAAAATAACAGAGCCAACATTTTGACTTAGTTGAAGTCCTCATCATTGTTCACCCATTTTATGGGAAAAAACTTCCTAAGTTGTTTTCCATCCTCCAAACTCTTGCTTCCCTCATCCCTCCTTCACATGCCATCAGGGTTATCTTAGCAAATTTCAGGGTGGACCATGAGATGCTCTTCCGGGCATTGCTCCCAGCTTTTCCTACGGCCCACGTCTAGCCCTGCCTTCCCAGGGCCCTACATTCACCCTGCACTCCTGCCACCCTGAATACAACATCCAGCTCTATGAGTTCACCTCTCATCTCTTGCTGTATCCTCAGTCTGGAGTAAGTGCTCTCCATAGGTCTCCAACTAGAAGTTGGTTACTGGGCTAGATATCAGAGAAGACACCTGAGCAAAGGAATTCAAAGTCAAGAGAGAGGAAGAGACACAGAAAGAGATAATGACCAAAACAATAGAGTCAGGGCACAGGGTGCAAGGAAACATGGTTTTTATTTCAGTCTACAGGGGCTATAAAATGCTACCTGTGCTACTGAAGCAAGCACAAAGTCTAGCTCAACTCCCTCTCTTAACACACACACACACACACACATACACACACACACACACCCCTATGTGAATCAGTTTTTTAATGATGAATTAGAATAGTTTGCATCAACAGCTCCACCATTGAGAAGGAGGATATCAGCAACCTTGCCCTTTTGTATAAGTGTAGAATCCAGATAATGGGGGAAACAGGAAAAGGGGAAGGTGTCAGAGAGACTAAGCTGAACTTCATAACGAACAGCTGAACCAGATTCACTTTGTTATAAAGCAGAAACTAACACACCATTGTAAAGCAATTATACTCCAATAAAGATGTTATAAAAAAAAAAAAAAAAAAGAGCTGAACCAGAGCGGGAAGGGGAGAGGAGTCAAAACACTCCATGCAGACTGAGTTGGAGGGAGAGGTTTAGGAGTCTGAACCAATGAGGCAGAGGTTGGAGAGCTGCCACTGTGAACGTCAGAGAGGCACTAAGAGTAAGGCAGTTGGGAGAAAGGAGATTTAAAAGAAGTTATGCTGTATATGATGAAAGGATTCCCTCTCAGATATTCTTACGAGAGACTCATAAGAATAAGGTTTAGATTATTTTCAATGGTTTTGAACATTAAATTGATGTTTCTTTGAATGCCAGACTTTGCTTGCTAAGAGAGGGCCACCGGGCAGCTGGGCTCATTATGAACGACATCTGGGTACCTATGGTCACACTCACACAGTGATTAAGCTCCTCCTGACAGGGGCCTAATTGTACTGATTTCAGTATGTCCTTATCTCCTCAAGCCTGGAAAATTTTTGCACGTAACGGTTTCGCAAAGATAACGTGTTAATTGATGCTAATGTTCAGTTGTATTTTGTTCTATGTTTTCATAGTACTTTGATACTGGGGACATGTTGACTATATATAATTGCCTGGTACAATCCGGGCATCCCACACGTGTTTGCTGAACTCATCTTAGGTGACTTGGTCAATATATTTTAGGCTTATCAGTATGTTATCATTCCAAAAAAGGTGCTTGTGTCATGAAATCAGAATGGTTTGCACCTTTTATATGCTTTAAAACACCTGATATGCTCTGAAGATACCCCATAAAGCTGTGAACGACAGGTTAAAACAACCCAGTGATTCTGAGCCACTGTTGTCCATTTTGGAAGAAGGACATGTTTTCAAGCCAGAAGTGACTGGAACACCTGTTCTGTAGCCCTCCCAAAACATCTTAAATTAATACCTGTGTTCTCAAGCTTTTGGCTTATTCCAGACCATAGGGATTTGGGGGAGAGAAAACAAAAAAAAAAAAGGAAGGGAATGAGAAAGAGAACAAGATTCACCACTTCCCATATCAACCAAAGGTACATTTTCTGGACCTTTATATTTAACAACCCACCAAAAATCCATACTGAGATAGAAATAAATATATTTCATTATAGAAGTTATGAAATCCTGTCCAACTCCCAAACAGAATTGATCTCTTCAAGTGTCCTAGTTAACTTCTCATTAGCTCCAAGTGAAGGTTGTCATGACGACAAACTGGCAGATTTTAGTCCCTGGAATTGATTTGATAGAACCTAGAACCTAGCTGTTCCTTTTTTTCTTTTTTTTCTATGTGCTGGTTAGTATATAGGGAAAAAAAAGAGAAAAGTTTATATATTCCTTCCGTTTCACAGCTTTCAAATGTTGTGAATTAATTTGTTTGCTAATTCACCTAAACTAAAAAGAGCAGATTTTTTTCCATTTTGCGACATTCTTTCACATATAGAACTACCAGAACTGGAACACATCTCAAAATGCCCTAATTAAAGCTGAAGAAACACTTTTTAAGTTGGAGGATAAAATAAACTCAAAAACACAGAGGAGGGCTTCCCTGGTGGCGCAGTGGTTGAGAGTCCACCTGCCGATGCAGGGGACACGGGTTCGTGTCCCGGTCCGGGAAGATCCCACATGCCACGGAGCGGCTAGGCCCGTGAGCCATGGCCGCTGAGCCTGCGCGTCCGGAGCCTGTGCTCCGCAACGGGAGGGGCCACAACAGTGAGAGGCCTGCGTACCGCAAAAAAAAAAAAAACCCAAAAAAACCAAAAAAAACACAGAGGACAACATCAGGATTGAAAGCAGTTTGTTCTACTCAGGGACTGAGTTACTCACATATATCACTCAAGTCAGGACGTGAGAGCAAGTCACAAAGCTTGGCTAAGGCAAGGTGGGCCGTCTGGATTCTTCCCTCCGCTTGCATTCAAACGCCCCTACTTGCCCCTATTTATTCCTGATTTGTTTACATTCATAGTCAACTTCTTGGCTCAGGCACTGGGCTCATTGTGATGAACTTGATACCGATATCTGACTCCCAGGAAAATTCTGATGGCTCTCATTCCAACCAAGGGACAATCTTTTCATCTCAGCAGTAACTGAGTGAAAGGATCCTGTTTAGAGATGAGGAGAAAACTAGTCCCAGGAAACATTAAGTGACTGACCCTCGGTAGTAAAGCTGAGTGGCAGAGCACAACCTATAATCCTTACTCTTACGGACACTCGCCCTCCTGTCTCAGACAATGTAAGTTGAAAAGACAAATGGGTTCAGGAGAAAAATAATCATTTGCCTTTTATGGACTATATAATAATGGATTCAAGGACAATTTCAGCAAAGAACAGTCTAGGTTATGGCTCAAAGGCAGCAAATTGATAAGTTTGGTCTATGACTAAAAAACTGTGATTGTAAGTGATCTACTAAAGAAGTTCGAAAACGAAATGAGCTGAGTTCTTGAAAACAGATATGAAAGGGCAACAATGCACTTTAGGAGAAGAATTACATATATGAATCTCATGAGTTTGAGATATCTGATCTACTGGGATATTTATTCTGAGTACTCAGAATATCATTACTATAGTTAAACATCTGGTAATTTGTGTTGTAACATTTGAGGACACAATAAAGGATGTGCAACTAAAATTCTAAGATATCAGTTCTATGATCAATGTAGGCACAGAGCACAGGTGACATAAATTCTGGAAAGCTGCTTTTTGCAAAGACTAACTGTTCTTGCCTGATAATCCTCTTACAGCTGGACTTGTTGCTTTCATAATATTGAAAAATGCACTCATTCACTCCACTGGTAAATTCAGAGTGAAAAACACCAACAAGTATATTCTACAGATCAGGAGAGTTGCCAACTTTTGCACTTTCACATAATCGATGTAAAGATAACATAAACAGGGCTTCCCTGGTGGCGCAGTGGTTGAGAGTCCACCTGCCGATGCAGGGGACACGGGTTCGTGCTCCGGTCTAGGAAGATCCCACATGCCGTGGAGCGGCTGGGCCCGTGAGCCATGGCCGCTGAGCCTGCGCGTCCGGAGCCTGTGCTCCGCAACAGGAGAGGCCACAACAGTGAGAGGCCCGCATACCGCAAAAAAAAAAAAAAAAAAAAAAAGATAACGTAAACAAGAAAACAAAAAGAGCCATACCAATAATGCTCTTTAAGAATTAAAAATATTTTGTTATTGGTCAACAATTGAATATCAAACTAGCAGAAACTGATTTTTTAAAAAAGATACAGCAGAGCAAAAATAAAGATCCTAAAAGCTTTCAGAGAAGAAAAACAGAGATGGGACCCAAGTGGCTGGGAATTCAACCAGAAAAGCAGCAGAGGGAGGTCCCAGAATCAGAGCTGTGATGCAGGCACTGGGGGCAACCAGTCCTTAACCAGAGCAGGAGAGGGGCCTCCAGGAAGGAAAAGAAGAGTTGAGCCATAAATATAAACACTTCGGTACAAATCTATGGATGAATATATGACAGGTCCGATGTAATGATCAGAAAGAAGTTAATAAAAAAGACAAGTGAAGAAAAATCAAACCTTATACAGGAAAGGAAAATAACCACAGTACATTGTGACTTGGCTGTGAACATTGTTTACGGGGTTATAATGACGTAAACACTGAATGCTGATTTAATTAAATTCTGTGATATAACAATATTTAGAAAGGATGGGGAAAGAAGAAGTTGAGGAGAAGTATAGGGAATCCTTGTATAGTAAAATCAATAGATATTATATAAAACTGATTTATCAAGAAAAAAATAATTATTTTTGGCTGTCATTAGCACTATTCAACAATTTTTCCAGCTTTCCTCTTTCAAAGCTGGTAGCAGAATTGTTGGCATGGCTCGTGACTTACTTGGCCAGTGAAATGTTAGTGCAAGTGATATGATGGAAACTCAAAGAGCCAGGGTGTGGTTTGCCCCTTTTCTTCCCTCCTGCCCAGTGACTAGGGATGTTCCAGAGGATGGATGTGCCACCAGCCTGGAGACCCACTTGGATTTGAAGGGTGTTGGTTATCTTGCTTTTCATGACTGATCCTGCATATTATTTATAGACTTGCAAGTAAATAACAAAAGGAACAGCTGAAAGAGTTGAAAATGGTCTGCTCGCAGGACTGTGGGGTGTGGACAGGTCGAACAGGAGACTGTCCCTTTTCATTTTAAACCTTGTACATCTATTTGATTAAAAAGAAAAATAGCCATGGTACCTACAGAACATATATCTCAATCAACCAGATGAATGTGCAAATGGAAATTCAAAGAGCAAGTGATTAGGGGAGAACAGGTATTCCCTGCTCCTCTAATTTCCATACAGGGTAAGGAACTTCCACTCCACTCCCGAAGGAGGAGGGACACTTCCAGCTTCTTTTGGACGCAGCCAGGAGAGCGGAGTCACTTATCTGATTGGTGAGTTTGGGAAAAGCAAACTAGGCTCAGCCCCATTGGGTCAATCTTTGCTTACATTTTTTAAGGCACCCTGCCTGCGGGACTATTACTCTCTACTCCTCCATGCAGTCAGCCAGGCAGTCAGCAGCGGAGTGGGGGAAATCCTACAGCTACACAAGTGTGCTAGATTATTGTGTGACTAGGTGGGCAAGTCTGCCTAATTCAGGGGTGAAATATTAATAAGCTTGTTTGGCCAGAGATCCAGAGCCATGTTTGCTAATCAGCTTTGTCGGTAATGATGCCAGTGTTTGAGATCTCCATATATCAGTTTCCTGTGTCCTATTTCTCAATGGGTTGAGAACTCAGAAGGAACTCCTCCAAAACATGAATATCAGTCATCACTCAACTCTGTAATCAGATTAATAACACACTATAAGGATAATGCCTTTTTTTCTAGTTAGAAAAATACAGATGTGTAGAAAAAGTCTGAAAGATATATGCTTATCTATATTTTCTAATTTTTCTTCCCATATTACTTGGGTAATAAAAATGCTCAAATACTAGACTTAGAATTTAAAAGTAACATTATGAACTTACAGAGCATTGTTTTTTAGGATTCATGGTTATAGCTGAATGATTTATCTAGATTGGCTTTGTTTTCATTTACCATCAGTTTCTTATAATTGGTATGCTTAGAAGAGCTTTGAAGAAAACATTACTTATGTGTCCAAAAGTTGGGTTATATCTGGTACTCTAAGTAGAGAAAGTACAGGCCAGAAGAACCACACCGTTCAAGTTTAGTTACATAGTTATGCTCTGATAAAGTAAAAAATAATTTCATTATGTATAATGACATCCATCCTGCAATGGCAATAAAATGTTCCATTATTTAATAACCTACTTCCATTTCTCTACCAATTGATTCCTCTTCTGTTTCTTCTACTTGAGATACATTTTCATTTGAAGTAACTTTAGGAGTTGTAGGCAATGCTATTTCAGCGATTTGCGTAAGATTAGATAATTTCTCGTGAACTGAAATAACTCTAAAAATAACAAACATGTATGCATTTTACTTGAAAAGTGAAGTAAGGCATTCATTTATTCCCAGAATCAATAAAACATGTAAAGTAAGTCCTTAGTTATTTAACACTTAGATTTCTGGCACCCCCAAACATCATTCAATCATTCCTTCATTCAAGAGACATGAGAACAGAGACACAATTCTCACCTGCATAGTGGTTATGATCTAGTTATATGCTCAGACAGATTTATAATCATAAACTGGCAAAGACACAAAGCAAAAAAAAAATGTAGACATCCAAAATATTTGCTTAAGATGAAAATAAAGAAAATAAATATCTACATGGGCAAAGAAATACCAGGCAATGACAAAAGATCTACTCCTACTTAAACTCAGTGCCACGCTCTGATTGGCTGGCTGGCCTGAAGCTAAGAATTAGGACAAGTCAGCAATGGCTCTAAGAGACGGTTCAACGAGCCCACACAGTGACATGTACTGTGTGGGGATTGGGGGTAGGGAGAAGAATCAAGTAAAAAGGAAAAGCTAAAGCCGAGGAAGAGGGCAGAGGACGCACTGGCAATTGTGCGCAGGACAGAAAGCTTCTGGAGCCACGGTCCAGTGAACCATGGAGGCGCTGGAGACAGAGGTTAACTAGTGAATGCAGTCAGAAGCTGGAAAAGCATTGAAACAGCTGAAGGAGGCAAAGAGCCACCTGCAGGGCTCCCAGTGACTCTAGGATACAGGCACGTAGAGCGCAGGTGCGCACGTATTCGTGCGTGGGTGTGCGGGTCTCCATGCAGGGGCGGAGGGAAATTTTTATGAAAATGAAGGAGATGATGCAAAAAAGCAAAATGACATCAGGGGCAATTGCAGGAACGTCGATTTCCCCAGCTTCCCGCAGCATGCTCTTCCTTTGCCTTCTATAGGATGATCAACAAGAGCAATTCCCCATAGACTGATCGTGACCCTCATAAGAACACAAGGAACTCCACCCTAGGTGGGAGAAATACTGTCACCAAGGGATGAATCAGATGAACGTTTGTCAGGCAACTTCCTCTATAATAGCCTCAGTGACAGGGGCATGTCCCTAACTTTAGTCACCCTACCATTGATCATAAACACACCAAAATCAAGAACTTTTTGGAGTAAAACAAGAATCCTGTCAGTTTGTTTACATTCTGCTCTGCAGAAATTATAATCATTTTTATCATGTGGTTCTGAAAAAAAAAATTCTGCCATGTTTCTGGATGTACAAGGAAAGAACATAATTTCCTAACTTTGTGGCTTAGCTGTGCTGGTATAGTCCTGTGTCTAAGATTTTCCACCATGACACTGAAAAAAATTTTAAAAAGGAAAAGAAAAAGAAAGTTGACTGAATAATTGAAGGTATGCCAGCTCTTGAAACATCTCTTGTTTTATTCTCTTTCATGGAGAGGCCAAAGAGAAAGAGTTCTTCAAAATGGAAATCAAGGACCAGGAACCAGACTCTCCAGGTAAGGATGGAGAAGTGCCAAGTCCCTGCACTCAGTACGTGGTGAGCAGGGCAAAGAGCTGACACTGACGGACACAGGAGGCCATGATGAGACTTAATATTTGCCCAGTGCTTTCAGCCTTTCAAAGTATCTGCATACATTTTACATGCATACAAAGTATATGCACACACTGTCTGGCTTGATCCTGACAGTAACCCCAAAAGGTAGGCCAAATATTATTTCCATCTCAGAAATGAGAAAATGGAGGCTGAGGTCGCAAGGGCAATGAACAATGGAATCAAAACTAAATTAACTAAGCAAAGAAAAAAAGTGAAAAACAAACAAGGAATTTGGTAAGATGAAATCAGAAAAGAGAGAAACCAGGCATGAACAAAAATTAGAGTCTCCATCCCCTGTTTGAAGGAGAGGGAGGAAAACAGAGTGGCTGATGCAGAGGCTTTTGACTTGGGGAACAATACAAAATAGGATTGGTCAAAGAGGAAAGGGTGAGACCAGGATGGCAGTGGAGTTTGGGCTTAATTTTGCAACTTAATACAGAGCCACATTAAGTTCTTTTTAAAACACACCCCAAACTACAGGCAAAATATAGTACAGACAACATCTTTGTACTGTCTGTAATCTTTATGAAGTACCAGAAACGATTCCTCCAACAACTCTAGGTCCTATTATTATTATTCCCATTTTACTGATGAAGAGACTGAGGCACAGAGAGGTTAAGTAACCTGGTCAAGTTTGCTGAGATAGGAAGATACGAAGGGGCACAACCAGCATTTGAACCAAAACAGGCTGGATTCAGAGTTCATGCTCTTACCCACTGCAATATCATATTCTGCTAAGTAAAAGGAAGACTTTTCCAAAAATGTCTTCTAAAAGTTCGCCTGTGATTTACCTTGTATATTACTGAAACAGTCAATATTATGAAAGTATCAGCAAAGAGCTGTGGATAATCCATCTTTACTTGCCTGTCTAGTGGAATCCAGAAAGAGCCAACATATACACTGTTGTAAGCAGTAGATGTAACATCTGAAATATTCAGGGGCTTCATATTATAGGCATACAACAATAACACCTATAAGAAAATTAAAAGACATAGAAAATGTTACATCAAACTTACACTTTGCCTCAAAAACTGCAGCATCAGTACTCAAAATAGTGTCATTATACTTTAAAAGGTTTTTCTTTGGAAGAGAAAAATGAGGGGTTTTTTTTTGTTTGTTTCCAATTCACTTTAAACAGAAATGATATGAACAAGAATTGTGCAAAGGTTATGAGATGAAAATAAATGCTAGTTGGTACCAAGGTTATATTATTTTTGATGACTGACACTTCTTACTGCAGTTAAGTTTAAATTTCAGCCTCTGAAGGCCCTCTGCAACAAGTTCTAATGTATATTGTACCTGGTGAATATCCAACTTTGTTTCTTGTTCCTTCTCCATATGCCCCTTTCCCATCAGTGGTCATAGGTACGTTTGTGCATTCACTTATGCTGTTCCCTTCCTGTTCTCTCCGTGTATTCCATCCACACACAACTTACCAGCCCCCATCTCTAAGATGAAACTTCTCCTAATGACTCATGCTTTAGTAATTTCCCTGATGTTTGAACTCTGAAAATTCTTAGAGTCAGTCCCACACTCTACAGCACCTATTTACAATCATGAATTCACAGAATTTGAGATTCAGAGGACCTTAGAGGTGGTCTGCTCTAAGTCCTTCCAAGAAAGCTGAGGTCTAGAGCTGACAGTCAAAATTAACTAATTAAATGTATGCATTTATCTCCGCTTCCTCACAAATCAAACTAAAATAAGAGTAAAGGGATTCTGGGAATTCCTGGCGGTCCAGTGGTTAGGACTCTGTGCTTCCACTGCAGGGGGCATGGGTTTGATCCCTTGTGGGGGAACTAAGATCCTGCAAGCCACCTGAAGTGTGGCCAAGAAAAAAAGAATAAAGGGATTTTTTTTTCTTAAAGGCATAAATCCACAAAGACAGAAGCAAGAGAGACAATGAAGCAGATGAGAGATGTTAAAAACATTTTGAAAGCACCTGAAACATTTGAAAGCACCTCTGCTTAGTCAGCAGAGAGGAAAGGCTGTGTCCCACCTGCCTTCAGAGGGGCTGCCAACAACAAGCACGACCAAGAACCTTGAAAGCCTTGGGGACAACCTCCCTCCCATCCCTTCTCCGAGTCCATCCAACCAGGAGACTCCCTCCCTCCTTCCCTGCCTCTCCTCTGCTAGCCAAACTTCTTCCATTTTTCTCTCTGCTGAGGTTAAATCAAAGATCTATGCTCAGGAGGGACATGAGATTACAGAGGTGGGGTGCTGAACTGAAAACATTGGAATGAAGTGAAAGTCTATATTCTGGACAAGAGACATCCCTCTACCCCACTCCAGCCCCTGCCCAGAACATAGAAAACGAAGCAGTAGTCTAAAAGAGTCCTCTTTGGGGAAATTTACCAGATGAAGAGAAAAGACCTACAGATACTGACATTTCAGGATCCACCAATGAAGCTGCTAGCTCCCACAGTCACCCGGCAATGAGGTTAAAAGTCCATAAGCCTGACTCAGTATGCTTCTCAGTGCCTCAAACATGAACAGACAGCCAAGGGTCACTAGACATGAAATGAAAGGTAGAGACCAAAACTAATGTAAGAAAAGGAATTTGGAGAATCAGATACAAGATAGAGAGCAGAAGAAAACATCACTGAAACCATAATTAATATCCTCAGAGAGAGAAAGGCCAATATTGCATCTATGAAATAAGAACACAGTGCTATTAAAATGAAAGAGAATACGAGCTTTTAAAAATTAAAAAATATGATAATCACAACTAAATAATCAATAAAAGATTTGAAATATAAAGTTAAATATATCTCTCTCCAAATAAACCTAAATTTAAAAACATATATAGGGGAGAAAAGATGAGAAAAGTAAACATTCAATCTAATAGGCTCAATATCTGAATAACAGAAATTCCAGAAAGTGCAGAGATCATCAGAGGGAGGAAATTATCAAAGAAAAACGTCTCCACGAACTGAAGAATATACTTCACATATTGAAAGGGGCACCCTAAGAATCCAGCACAATACCCACACCGAGGCACATCATGGAATTTTAGAACAGGGGACAGAGGGCAGATCCTCAGAGTTTCCAGAGGAAAAAAGTCACAAAGAACTAGGAATCAGAATGGGAACAGAACTCTCAACAGCAATACGGGATTGCCAGAGATAATGAAGCAGTGCCACCCACATTTTGAGGGGAAATAATTTTCAACCTAGAATTCTATGCCTAGGCAACAGTGAATTAAGCATTAAAATGATGCTTAATTTTTGTCAGACATAGAAGGCCTTAAACTCCTATAAAAGTTCAGGGTTAATTTTAGTCTGTTGCAACCTTGCTAATCATCTCAGGGGACTGAAGTCATGGAATTATTCCGTGGCGAAACCGGAACAGAATGTACTAAATAGTGACTGTAGCCCTGTTTTAGGGTCTGAAACACACAAAGAGGCAGCCAGCTAATCAGCATTTTTTGTAGAAAATGCGCATGTTGATGATTTACATCTGAATTCTATTGTTACCTTCACTTCTCTCAGTGAGTCTGGCTCACGCCTGGTTTTGACTACATGATCAGAGAGGTACAAAAGACTCCTCTCCCAGGTAAGACAGCAGCTTTCTTGAAACCAAGATATCTCACCGTATTTCGGCGGTTCATGACCCACAGATGACGTGTGTCCCGTGCAACTGAGAGAGGACCCAGGAAGCTGCTCCTGGGTATCTTAGTCTCTCCTTTAGTCTGAAATCAGAATTAACTTGAATAAAGTAGGTCAATATGTAAACAATAAAACACTAAACTCACTCGCACAGTTGTTGTGAGCCAGAGCTCTGGAGCCGGGGTGCCTGGGTTCGCCTCCATCACTTACTGGCTGTGTGATCTTGGGCAAAATATTAAAACATTATGCTTCTGCTTTCTCATTTGTAAAATTAAGATATGGTAATCCCCATCCCATGGATCAGGGTGAGGATTGAGTGGGTCAATGTGAAGTGCTTTAAGCGGTATTTAGAGCATTACTGTTGTCATTTTTAGCCCCATGATCACTACTGGCTCCTTACCCTTCCTGGATACCTCATTTTCTATATTCTCTTGGACCTGCTGCTAATCCCAAACCAGCTTTCCATCTAATCCCCCAGCCTGTCCTCATCTAATCCACTTAGTTTTTAGTTGATAATAGTGCTTAGTTCTATTCCCAACTTGTCTTTACTCCTCAAGGATAAGTTATATAACCTTGCATACTCAGGACTGGATTCTTCAGGAGGCAATACGCCCATGATAAAATTTCCAGTGTTCCTTTATTCACTTCTGAAAATATTCTTTTTTTTCAATGGAAAAAAAGTGATATTGTTTTGACGAACACTGAGGAATACTATATTTAAAACTGCCTTGTATGTTCATCATTATCAAGTAGGATTTATCTCAGGGATGCAAGGATGATTCAGTATTTGCAAATCAATGTGATGCACCACATTAACAAACTGAAGAATAAAAATTATATGATTATCTCAATAGATGCAGAAAAGGCTTTTGACAAATTCAATGTCCATTTATGATTAAAAACTCTCAACAGAGTGGGTATAGAGAGAACATACCTCAACATAATAAAGGTCATATATGACAAACTTACAGCTAACATCATGCTCAATGGTGAAAAGCTTTTCCTCTAAGATCAGGAACAAGATAAGGATGCCCACTATGACCACTTTTATTCAACACAGTATTTGAAGTCCTAGGCACAGCAATCAGATAAGAAAAGAAGATCAAAGGTATCCAAATTACAGAGGAAGGAGTAAAACTGTCACTGTTTGCAGATGACATGATCCTATATATAGAAATCCTAAAGACACCACAGAAAACTATTAGAACTCATAAATGAAGTCAGTGAAGTTGCAGGATACAAAATTAATATACAGAAATATATTGCATTTCTATACACTAACAATGAACTATCAGAAAGAGAAATTAAGAAAACAATCCTCTTTACAATTGCGTCAAAAAGAATAAAATACCTAGGAATAAATCTAACCAAGGAGCTAAAAGACCTGTACTCAGAAAACTATAAGACACTGATGAAAGAAATTGAAAACAACAGAAACAAATGGAATGATATACTGAATTCATGGACTGGAAGAATTAATATTGTTAAAATGACCATGTTACCCAAGACAATCTACAGAGTCAATGAGGTTCCTATCAAAATACCAATGGCATTTTTTCACAGAACTAGAACAAATAATTCTAAAATTTGTATGTAACCACAAAAGACTTCAAAGAGCCAAAATAATCTTGAGAAAGAAGAACAAAGCTGGAGATACCATGCTCCCTGATTTCAAATTCTACTACAAAGCTATAGCAATCAAAACAGTATGGTACTGGCCCCCAAACAGACACATAGACCAATGGAACGGAATAGAAATAAACCCAGAAATAAACCCACACTTACATGGCCAACTAATCTACAACAAAGGAGGCAAGAATATACAATGGGAAAAAAAAAACCTCTTTAATAAATGGTGTTGAGAAAACTGGACAGCTACATGCAAAAGAATCAAACTGGACTACTCTCTCACACCATATACAAAAATAAACTCAAATGGATTAAAGACTTAAATCTAAGACCTGAGGCCATAAAACCCCTAGAAGAAAACATAGGCAATATGATCTTTGACATTGGTCTTAGCAATATTTTTTTGGATCCATCTCCTCAGGCAAGGGAAACAAAAGCAAAAATAAACATGTGGGACTACATCAAACTAAAAATCCTCTGAACAATGAAGGAAACTATCAACAAAAGGAAAAGACAGCCTACTGAGTGGGAGAAGATATCTGCAAGTGATATACCTGATAAGGCATTAGTATCCAAAATATACAAAGAACACATGCAACTCAAGCTCAAAAAAAGCAACAACAAACAAACAACCTGGATAAAAAATGGACAGAGAATATGAGTAGACATTTTTCCAAAGAAGACATACAGATGGCCAACAGGCACATGAAAAAATGCTCAACATCAAACATTATTAGGGAAATGAAAATCAAAACCACAATGCTCACCTCACACCTGAAAGAGTGGCTATTATAAAAAAGAACAAATAACAAGTGCTGATGAGGATGTGGAGAAAAGGGAAGTCTCATGCACTGTTGGTAGAAATGTAAATTGGTGCAGCCAGTATGGAAAGCAGTATGAAGGTCCCTCAAAAAATTAAAGATAGAACTACCATATGATCCAGCAATTCCACTTCTGGAAAAAAACCACTAAATATACACATATATATGTGTATATATATACAAATATATATATACACATGTGTATATATATACACGTGTATATATATATATACACATATATAGTTATCAATATATCAATCAATCAAATATTTCTCAGCCATAAAAAATAACAAGATCTTGCCATTTGGGACAACATGGATGGACCTAGAGGGTAGTATGCTAAGTGAAATAAGTCAGATGGAGAAAGACAAATACCACGTGATTTCACTTACATGTGGACTCTAAAAAACAAAACAAATGATCAAATATAACAAAACAGAAACAGACTCATAGGTACAGAGAATACACTTGTGGTTGCCAGAGGGGAGAGGGGTTGGGGGATGAGTGGAATAGATGGGGGAGATTAAGAGGTACAAACTTGCAGTTTTGAAATAAATGAGTCACAGGGATGTAATATACAACATAGGAAATATAGTCAATACTACTGTAACAACTTTGTATGGTGACAGATGATAACTAGACTTTTCATGGTGATTATTTTGTAATGTGTACAAATGTGGAATCATTATGTTGTACACCTGAAACTAATACAATATTGTAAAACAATTTTACTTCAATAAAAAAAAAAAGAAAGAAAGAAAGAAAAAGAAGAAATCGTCTTGTCCTCACAGCCCAGGAACAGTGAAAGATGAATCCCTCTTCCACTAGATAGAGCTGATTTGTAATTTCCTCATCTTGATATCTTAATCACCTAACAAAATGCTTGGCACATAGTATGCACTCAATAAATACTTTATTCATTAGTTAGTAAGCAGTTGAGCTATATGTGGTTTGTAAAGAAATCAATATTAATACTGAAAAGACTTAGGTTCCCATTCTTATTTTTGTCACTAGTGAGTTGTGGTGTTGGTCAAATCATTTTACCCCTGTGGAACTTTTCTTCCTCATCTGTAAAATGAGAATGTCGATTAGGTGTTCTCCTAGTTTCCTTTCAGTTCTGACATTTGACCTGGGTGATACCAAAAGTCAGAGGTTACCAATAGAGCCCACTATATAAACTGGCAATGGAGTAATTTCTTGGAGAGTCATCATGAGAGCTGTAAGTTCACTGGTAGCACCAGCCTAGACCAGTGCTTCTCAACCTTAAATGTGCATACATTACTTGCACATTTTAAACTGTGCAAGTAAAACGAACATTCTGATTCAGTGGGTCTGAAGTGAGACCTGAGATTCTGCATTTCTAATGAGCTTCCAGGGGATGCCAGCGGGGCTGTTTCCTGACCACACTCTGCAAGGGCCAGGGACTATCAGATGCCTGCCTCATTTATGCAGCTTTTGTCTTCCCCAGCTTCCAGAAGTTGGATGTAATTTTGGGCCCCATCTGCAGGACCAGACTCTAGTTAATCACTTAGCCAACAAGTCCCAGAATCCAGAGGACCTCAGAGGGAGGTCCTGGGCATCTGTATGATCTCTAAGTTATAGCACTCCTGACATCCAAGTTGATAACATTGGGCTTTTGCTTTTGTTGAGACTTGATAATTTTCCCAGGAACCCTAGCTCATCTTTCACTACCCTGCTAGGCCTGAGCTTGTCTTGAATGCACAGCCTGTTTCTTTGGGACTCTGAAATAGAGTCTTGCTCTTCTTAGGGATTTAAAGCCCTCCAGAAAAGAGCACTGGCTCCATATTTCTTGTTCCCAGACTGGCTGGACTTCTGAATAAACTTATCTCCAAGGACTATTTCAGCTCTATCCAAGTTTCTGTTTTTACTTTGCCAGATGGAGTCTTCCTTTTCAGTGCTTTGCTTAACCAGACTTCTTGGACTTGATCACGCTTGTCTGCCTACATCTTCTGGGGCCTCTGAAGAACATGCCTTGGGCTGTCCAGCTGCCTTCAACACAACAGCCTTTGAGGTCGTTTGCTTCCCTCCAACTCAACAATGTGCTGAGTTGCTCCAATCCTGATTCATTGTCAACTAGCATTCCTCCATCCTGGTTCTCAGTTTCCTCTCTTGTAAAATGGGGCTAATGATAATACTCGGCCGTTTGGATCCATGGGTTTGGCATCCGTGGATTCAACATCCCGTGAATCAAAAATATTTTTAAAAATCCAGAAAGTTCCAAAAACAAAAATTTGAATTTGCCATGTGCTGGTAACTATCTACATAACATTTACATTGTATTAGGTTTTATAAGTAATTAAGAGATGATTTAAAGTATACAGGAGGATGTGCATAGTTTATATGCAAATACTATGCCATTTTATACAAAGGACTTGGACATCTATGGATTTTGGTATCTGAGGGGGTTCTGAACCAATCCCCTGTGAATACTGAGGGACGACTGTACCTACCTCATAGACGTGCTGTGAAGTTAATGAAGTAGAATACCGGGAACACAGTAAGCTCTACATTGGTGTTCATTATTGCTATTATCTTATGGGTTTCGTGAGCTTCACCCAGTTTTTCCAACATTAAACTCTACACTAAAGGTCTAAGATAATAACTAGATGAATGCTCACATACATGAATATTGAAAGCATCACACAAATTTCAGTGTTGTCTTCTGAAAACATAGACTCGCAGGTCTGAGAAGATCTAGCCCTCCCAAGTCAGCGTTTCCTGATTTGGTAGCTGAGATTTATGGCAGCAACTGAATCTTTTATCATGACCCAATACATACATACTCACTGTCAAAGGGCGAAAAATGTCCCTGAACTAAGATAGGAAAACTGTGTGTTCTGGGGGCTTCCCTGGTGGCGCAGGGGTTAAGAATCCACCTGCCATTGCAGGGGACACAGCTTCGAGCCCTGGTTCAGGAAGATCTCACATGCCGCAGAGCAAAACTAAGCCTGCGCACCACAACTACTGAGCCTACGCTCTAGAGCCCGTGAGCCCACGTGCCACGACTACCGAAGCCCACACACTTAGAGCCTGTGCTCCGCAACAAGAGAAGCCACACCAATGAGAAGCCTGCGCACCAAAACGAAGAGTAGCTCCCATTCGCCACAACTAGAGAAAGCCCACACGCAGCAATGAAGACCCAATGCAGACAAAAATAAATTAATTAATTAAAAAAAAAACTGTGTTCCGTGTCTTTGTGGCTTACGCAAATCACTCAAGCAACCTGTTTAAATCAGAATTCGTTAGTTGGTGCTCCACTTCTAATCTCTGTCTGACACCCGTTCATGCGCCCATGCTAATTGTCAGACATGGCTGTTGATTCATGAAACCTCGTTATTCTATTTATCAGCCACAGATGCAGTCTTAACATTAACTCCCAAGATCATCCTGCCCCAGACTGATAGGGATGTGATATTTCTACAACCTTGTGAAATGAACTTTATACTTTGTTCCTCATTTTTTAAAACTAACTATTTGGGTAAACAATCTGTTTCCCAACAATGTTATCCTTCCATACCCTTTCTGAATGGATATACTCTTTTATCACACCTTGTTGGTTCTCTTGCCAGCAAGTAAAGAAATTCTTCAGGATGCCGAATGTCAATCTAGAAATGTTCTTTTTAACAGTATCTGTCATGAAACAAAAGTTTCAGAAAACAACATTTTCACTTACTGTATGTGATGCATTCTGATATTGCCTTCTTATATTTAATTTCTTTAAAAAGATACTATTCATGACACACTATATTGACTCCATGAACCATGAGTATTCTTGGAACTTTGGTTTGAAAACTACTGCACTAAATTCCCCCAAAGAGACCACAGATTTATTATTTTAAAATGTATATGAAATATCTGGCAAGGATTGGGTATGGAAAGGGTGGGAAGGAGAGTACTTTCAAAATACGAGAGATAGCATTAAATGTTTCTGGGGAGTGATGTGTTCAAGTGTCTCTTTTTTGTATGAGTAGGAGGGATGTATAACCGACCAAGAGTTAGCAAAAGGTTGCCAGCCTAAGGAAGAAGAATGAAGAGGCTATTGGGAGAAGCGTGCTTGAGAGCAAAGAGAGGTGGGCTCTGGAGGTTTCCCCACCTGACACGGTTCATATGAGTCAAGGAGCAGCAGAAGTTACCAGAGCCATAGCTAGAGGGGACCGCGGTCAAGAGGTAGGAAGTACAGGAGCAGACCATGGCAGGAGGCAAAAAACACAGATAAAAAGTACTGAATAGGGTAAAACTATATGGCAAATGTTTTATGGGAAAGAGCCTGAGGCTCTTCTTAGAGACAGCAGTAATCAGAGGAGTGCTATAGTGGAAGGTTCCTCTGCAAAAGGTGGTAGTTAGACCCCCTGTCCCATTTTTAAAAGCTTGACTCTTCAAGACTCTCCTAGAATCGGAATCACCGTTCTACCTCCCAGAGTTCAGGCATTGATACTGAACTGCTCCCAAATACTTGCCCCCTTTCCTGCTCCCCAGTTAGCCCTGTTGCAAATGTCTATACATGTATATGAACATAGATATGGATACAGATATAGAGTTAGATAAAGATAATAAACATTAAAATAAGGAGTTTCGTATGTGATACAAATTTGTAAACAGCATTTAGAGAGAAAGTAAGTTTTTTCTCCTATTTGCTATGCACTTTAATTTTTGCTGGTTAGGCAGAGTTTACTCTCTCTTCTGCCCATTGTTGGCAGCTAAAGTATGTATAAGGAGATATTGTTGGTAAACTTTAAAAGGTGCTTTAAAATAATGCTTACCAAGTGTATTACATGTGTATTTGAAGTTATTAAACTTTCAAACAGCATAATAATGTGAAAATCATTTCACATAAGAATAATAAATGACAACTACTGTTTAGGTCGAGGGTTTACACAATTATCTCTAGGGTACCCATGATACAGAAAAGTTAACTAATCTACTGAAGGTTACAAAATTACTAAGTAACAGAGCTGGGATTCAAAACAGGAGTCTGATTTGCTCCATTCTGAGGGCTCTAGAGTCTGTGTTCTTAACCACTATACTAATGTAAGCAAAATAAATAAAAGAAAACCATTTGCAGTAAAACTGTGCAAGGACAAAGTCTCAAAAGTGGCTCGTGAAAGAAGTCAGAATATTTTTAAAGCAACAACAATTTGACTCTCAAGAGAACAATGGAAATGAGTAGATGACATTCTGAATGTACTGAAAGAAAATAATTTCCAATCTTTAATTCTTTACTCCATAAAAATTCATTTCACAGATAAATATAAAACAATGATATTTATCAGGCAAACAAAAATTGAGAGTGTTTGCCTCCAGAAGATGCTCACCACAAGAAATTCCAGAATATGTACTTCAACAGAAAGAAGTGATCCTAAATGGAATGTCTAAAATGCAAGAGGGAGTAGAAAGCAAAGCAAATGATGAATATGTAGAAAATTCTAAAGGAAAATAACTCTTGTATAAAACAATTAAAAATAATATTTTGGTTAAAAAAAGAAAATGTACAATAGTATCATTTAAGTCATTAGAGGAATAAAGATCATTCATTAACTTTTGACTGGGACTTCCCTGGTGGTCCAGTGGCAAAGAATGCAGGGACTTCCCTGGTGGTCCACCTTCCAATGCAGGGACACCGGTTCAATCCCTGGTCAGGGAACTAGGATCCCACATGGCACGGTGCAACTAAACCTGTGCGCCACAACTACTGAGCTCGCGTGCCTCAACTAGAGCCCACGCGCCACAAGCTACAGAGCCCATGTGCTCTGGAGCTCATGTGCCACAAATACAGAGCCCACGTGCTCAGGAGCCCTGGAGCCACAACTAGAGACAGAAAACCCGCATGCCGCAACTAGAGAGAAGGCTGCACACTACAATGAAGAGCCTGCGCACTGCAACAAAAAAAAATCCCACATGCCTCAACGAAGATCCCATGTGCCGCAACTAAGACCTGACACAGCCAAAAATAAATAAATCTTTCCAAAAAAAAAAAACGAAAGAAACTTTAGACTTTGATATGTTGTCCTGAGGGTAACCACTAAAAGCACAGCAAAAGAGTGCATAATTTCAAAGTTCAGAGAGGACAAATGAATGAAAAAAGTAATCAATCCCAAAAAAGGGAGAAAGACAGAAAACCTGAGGAAAACAGAAAATCTGAGACAAGTGAAAACACAAAATAATATGGTAGATTTAAAACCAAATATATTATTATTTACATTAAGTGTGAATGGACTAACTTCTCTAGTCAAAATACAATATTGTCAGACTGTATTTTAAAATATCCAACTGTATACCTTTATTTAAAAATACAATTAAGGGACTTCCCTCGTGGTCCAGTGGTTAAGAATCCACCTTCCAATGTAGGGAACTCGGGTTCGATCCCTGAGAACTAAGATCTCACATGCTGCGGGGCAACTAAGCCCGCACGCAGCAACTACTGAGCCCGTGCACTTTGGAGCCTGCATGCCACAACTAGAGAGAAGCCTGTGCACTGCAATGAAGAGTCTGAGCACCGCAATGAAATATCTCATGTGCCACAACTAAGACTTGGCACAACCAAACAATAAATAAGTATTTTGAAAAAAAAATTAAAACACAAGTACACAAACGGGTTGAAAGCAAAAGGTTAGAAAAAGAAATATTATGAAAGTAACAACCACAAGAAAGTCACTTTCCTCTAGTAATATCAAACAAGGCAGGCTTTATGAGGGAAATATCATTATTATGAAAAGGTCAGAAGTCACTGAATTCACCAAGAAGTCACAATGCTTATTAATCTGCACCTAAGAACAAAGCCTCCAATTAGGTAAAGTGAAATTTGACAGAACTAAAAGAAAGAACAAAACAACAGCAATCTCAGTGAGAGAATTAAATGTTAAAATCTCAGTACAGTTGACTCTTGAGCACACGGGTTTGAACTGCACAGGTCCCACTTTATGAGAATTTTTTCCAATAAATACGTATGATTATACTACACAGTCCATGGCTGACTGAATCCAAAATGTGGATATGGAAAGCCAACTGTAAAGTTACACATAGATTTTCAACTGTGAGGAAGGTCAGCACCCTGACTCCTATGTTGTTCAAGGGTCAACAGTAATTGATTAAAAAAAAATAAATCCCACCGAGGCATGTGGGATCTTTTGTTTTGATTTTCAAAAAAAACTAGAAAAATCACCAAGAATATAGAGTATCTTGAACAAGACTATACAAACTAACCTATTGGACATATATCAACACTGCCTCAACAACTGAGGAGAGCACATTCTTTTTAAGAGCAATGGAATATTTACACAATAAACACCTTCCTGGCAAAAAAAAAAAGCAAGCTTCAACAAATATCAATCATACAGAGCATTTTTTTTATTACCACAGAACAAAATAATCTACGAATAAACAACAAAAGATAACTAGAAAAGCTTCATATAGTTTGTAACTTAAGAAACATATGTTGAAATGACCCACGAGTCAAAGAAGAAATCACAATGGAAACTTCAAAAGTTATTTTTAACTGAAAGATGATGACAATACTATAATAAAACTTGTGGGATGAAGCCAAAGCAATATTTAGAGAGAAACTGATAGCTTTAAAATGCATAGATTAGAAAAGAAAGAACTAAATATTGAGCTAATATCTATCTCAAGAAGTCAGTAGTTAGGAAAAGAACACACACACACACGAAAAAAACAGTAGAAGATATTTAGGGTTAACGAAATAAAACTAATTAATGAGAAATCTCTGGTGACAATGACCAAGAAAAAAATGCACAAATAAGCAATATAAGGTGTGAAAAGGGATACTTCACTACAAATACACCAGATAGCTTAAAAATATGAGAGAAATTTTAAATAAAATGGGGAAATTCCTAGAAAAAGCAACTTAAGCAAAACTGACTCAAGAAGAAATAGAAAATCCCAATGTTCTATAAACAGGGGTGATAGTCAGAATACTTAAAACTTGGTTTGACAAAGGCACTAACCATTAGAACAGATATTAGCCCAGTCAGAACTGATACCAGCTCTGATAACCAGTACATTAGTACTATTGCTTAAAGACTGCCTCTAACTATGGAGAATTACATCACTAGTCTTATATTATCTCACAACAAAAACACAAGGGCTTTATTGATGAGCTCTTAGCAAATATCTGAGGAAAGAGCTTACTCCAAACTTACACAAACTTCACTATAGAACAGAAAAACATGGTTATATTTATCAACACATTTTAAGAGCCTAGCAAAAGCCTCATACAGAAAATATCTGACAAGGATAGCACAAAAAGGAAAAATTATAGTCCAATATTACTCTTGAAAACAGTGGCAAAAATTCAATATGAAACATTAGCAAACTGAATCTAGTAAAATGAATACATCATGACCAATTTGAGTTTATCTCAGGAGCACAAGGCTGATTTAACATTATAAAATCAATTACTATATTAAAAGAGATAAATGATAAAACCCTCTTAATAGATACAGTAAAATATTCATGATAAAACTTCCTATTAAGGTGGCAATAGGAAAAAATTTCCTTAATGTGATAAAGGATAACTACAAAAAAATATTAAACATCATATGTAATGGTGACACATTGGAAAGTTTCTCTTTAAGTTCAGGAAAAAGGAAAATGATCAATATGAACCCAGCTTTCCCAGGATCTCTTAATTATTTCACATTCATTCTGCTGGACAACATAGATTCTAAATTGCTGTATATTTCTGTCTATATGATAAGAGGATCTTCTCTACTCTTTAAGTTATAATGGCTTCATTAAACTTTATATCCAAATGTAAGATTTAGCTTTATAATTATATTACATACCATAGGTTCTGTTTCCTTTGGAGGTTTTTCCAGGGGAGGAATGTACCACTGAAAGCAAAGTTCTTTGTTTAAAGCTTGTGTTGCTACAACTGAGGACACCACATCTCCATACGATGGGCTGGCAAAGAGTTTTAATGATAAGTTGGAGTGTAGAGAACTGTCAGTTGTTCCTAACTAGGGAACAAACAGAAACATCAGCTTAATTGCTGGTAATGAATTTATTCAATATTTAAAACATTCATTCAATTTTCATTCAATATTGACTATTGGAAAACTCGGGGAATCATCTCAGCTTGTTTTATGGATGTAGGTCTTAAAACTGCCCCTGATTACCACAGAGAAGATTCTTTTATAGAAAAAATATATTTCAAAACCCAGTGAACTCAACAAATGTCTTCCACTTTGGTGAATATTCAAGAGTAAAGATCTAGAGGGAAAATGTCCATGCTATCATTTCAGTCTCAAGGTCACCATGTAGTCTAAGAACATCTTCTACTTTTCTTCTTGTTTATTCACTTGTGAAGATACTTAGGGTTTGGTTACAATTTATTATCTATTTTCCAATAGCATTCTTTGCAGTACCATATGCAAAATAAGACAGAGTTTTTGCTCTAAGAGGTTAAAATCCATTACTCTCATTCCCTCTTTAAATGAATGTAGCTGATTTGTAAGTTTAGTCTTGCTGGATCTGGGCCCAGCTCATCTGATGGAACTTGGTCCCTGAATCAGGAGTTTTCAAGAAACATAAATGTGTAGACTGCAATTGGCAACTTCATAAAATATTTACTTAGTTTTTTAAGGTAGCTAAGAAAGTAAAGCATGAATGATATCAACAAAATAAGAGTCTAGCCAGAGAGATAATAATGGTGATAATAATATCTCAACTCTATAAAGGCTTTTCTTCAATGGAGTACAAACTATTTTCAAAATTAATTTCTTGTTATTCCCAAGATTACAGCATGGTAGCTGGAAAGCAGTTCTTCTACTAAACTCTTGACATCTAAGGTGTCTCAAAGGCTTGGTGACCAAAGGGAACATGTCAGTGGCTAGAAAGAAATGCCTGGTGTTTCTATTACACTTTGTACCTTCCATTTCTGAGTCTATTCAAGATACAATAGAAGACTGTCAATGCAAAGTCTTCAAAATAAAAATAAAGAGAGAAATAAATACATTGACCTTTCAAGTTGTCTACTGATAAAAGAAAAAACATGTCTGGACTGAAAGGCAATATCAAAGGTGAAAACTATTTAAAAATGTCTAGAGACTATCATAAAGGGATATGATAAGCCAGAATCCTCATTTATTAGCACTATGATACTAAAAACATGACCAAAATGCATAATAAATAAGATTATTAGGATTAAATAATCATTTAAAAGTGCTTAATAAAGATTAATTCTATGTCAAGCAGTTCACGAAAAAATCAGGTAAATAATTGATTCAGAAAAAACTTCTCACATTTTTTCATATCTGAGCACCTTTCAGAGGTTCTGACTATTTTAGCAAAGAATTCATATTTAATAACTAGCTAAGTGGAGAAAACTAAAAAGCAAATACATTCTATTTCAATATTTATAATGTTTATTAGCATGATGGCCTAATAATAATAAACTATAACAGAAGTCAATATTAAAATAGGGCATTTAATTTTCTATTCATTTTTTAAAAACGTAATATCTAATTGCTAATGGGATTAATTACATAAGCTAGTTGATGGGCTATACACAGAGTACTTTTTTTTAGAAATTTCATGTAATGTCTGAAACATTTATATTAACATATTTCTATAAAAATAATCCAAAGAAAGTTTAGTATTAGTTGTTTTTTGTTGTTCTTGTTTGTTTGTTTATACTGCAGGTTCTTATTAGTCATCAATTTTATACACATCAGTGTATACATGTCAATCCCAATTGCTCAATTCAGCACACCACCATCCCCACCCCACTGCGGTTTTCCCCCCTTGGTGTCCATACGTTTGTTCTCTACATCTCTGTCTCAACTTCTGCCCTGCAAACCAGTTCACCTGTACCATTTTTCTAGGTTCCACATACATGCGTTAATATACGATATTTGGTTTTCTCCTTCTGACTTACTTCACTCTGTGTGACAGTCAAAAGATCCATCCACGTCTCAACAAATGACTCAATTTCATTCCTTTTTATGGCTGAGTAATATCCCATTGTATATATGTACCACCTCTTCTTTATGCCCATCTGTTGATGGGCATTTAGGTTGCTTCCATGACCTGGCTATTGTAAATAGTGCTGCAATGAACATTGGGGTGCATGTATCTTTTTGAATTATGGTTTTCTCTGGGTATATGCCCAGTAGTGGGATGGCTGGATCATATGGTAATTCTATTTTTAGTTTTTTAAGGAACCCCCACTCTGTTCTCCATAGTAGCTTTATCAATTTACATTCCCACTAACAGTGCAAGAGGGTTCCCTTTTCTCCACATCCTCTCCAGTACTAAAGCTCTAGTAGTTTTCCAGTGGCATTTTTAGGATTCTCTATGTATAGTATCATGTCATCTGCAAACAGTGACAGTTTTACTTCTTCTTTTCCAATTTGAATTCCTCTTGTGTCTTTTTCTTCTCTGATTGCCACGTCTAGGACTTCCAAAACTATGTTGAATAATAGTGGTGAGAGTGGACATCCTTGTCTTGTTCCTGATCTTAGAGGAAATGCTTTCAGTTTAGTGTTGTGGTCAGAAAAGATGCTTGATATGATTTCAATTTTTTAAAATTTACTGAGGCTTGATTTGTGACTCAAGATGTGATCTATCCTGGAGAACGTTCCATGCGCACTTGAGAAGAAAGTGTAATCTGCTGTTTTTGGATGGAATGTCCTATAAATATTTTTTATATTTATATTATGAATTTTCTATTCACTTTAAAAAATGTAATATCTAATTGCTTAATGGGATTAATTACATAAGCTAGTTGATGGGCTATACACTGAGCACTTTTTATATGTTTGATTTATTGTTTGAAAGGAATGAAACAACAGACCTACCAGAAGCACTCTTGTTTGCCACATCCTATAACCAACAAATCACTTTGCACTAATCAAATATTTGACCTTACGCAGTCTGTCATGGTCTAAACATGAATAACTCAGCCCTGTGCAGCATTTTAATCATGTCCTTTTTGGTTTTGGGAATTTTTAATGTAATTTGTTTAGCACTTTTGTTTTTCCATCACAAAGCTTCAATAGACTTGACAACATACAACGTCACAAAGCTGATGAGCATGACATGTAGCAATGATGGTTCTGGAAAGGCATCTACTTCTTTGTGGGGGAAAAGCAGGTTGTATCAAAGTATGCAAAGAGTTTGACTGAAATAGCCTCCTGAGTGATTAAAGGCTCAAAAATGTTATTATAAAAATCAGCCAAGCTTGGAGGTTATTTTTTTTTTAATCCAAAGGCTTTATGCTCGTTTTCTGTCTACCCCAGTGAAACAAACACATGATTAGGTGGCTTGCACCTGTCAGGCAAGTGACAGTGATCTCCAGAGCTGATTATCCTGGGAGAGTGTTACACTAATTATATCCCTCCCCCCCAAAAAAAAGAGCAGGTGAAACAACTCTTTGATAATATTGCTACCATTCGAAATATCACATGTATAGATATTTACACTGTATTCAAGGTTGTACGTTTGGAGCTTTATCCTTAGGAACTGGATAATGATAGGCTACCCTTAATACTGAAATATTCAAGCAAAGCTCCTTTCAGAACAGTATTTACGAAATCACACATATTAGCTTCCCAACTCTTATAAAATATTCACAAGAATACATCCATTGAAACTATAGTTCTCAACCTTCCCATTCTCTCTCCCCTACTCCAAAACACCTGAAGTGTCTGGGACATGTGGCAGTAAACCTCAAGGTAGTCTCAGTTCCGAGGACGGGTGAACCAGACTCTGGTGTTAGATGGAAAAGATGTGACCCCACTCCACAGTTTCCTGCACTGTGGAGGGCCAGACATCAATGATACATTCCTGGCCTTTCTACCTCCTCTCACTCCTCTCCCTCAAGAGAATTACTTGATTGGTGAATTTGAGAAAAATAATTTTGAATATGCATTATTCTGCTCTCTCTGCTTCGGAGCATACTGTTTGTAGGTAGTGAACAGTCTCTGCTCCTTCATGCAACAGATTTTAAAGGGTTTCTGTCCCCACAGATTTTAAGTAGGCCTGTAACGATCCCTCTCCCTGCCAAAACCCCCAAGCCTGGATTGGTAGAACTGTAAACTTTGCTAATCACAACTAGGGAGACCATTTACCAGTAAATACAAACCATATCCTACAATATCAACTTTGTGATTCATAAAGTTGGATATTTATTAATTTCCACCATGGCTTACTTTTTTATTTCTCAAAGATTTAGAATCTGGGGCAGGAAATGGAGATGCTGAGTATTGGCCATCCCAATACCCCAGAATCCAGAAAGTAATTTGAAAAATCTTCCTATGTGGATTCCAATACACTGCCCTGGGGCCAACTCCATAACCCCAATTGAGGATCACTTCTTTAACTGAATTCTTAAATATTCCTTAGTAGGTCTTTCCACTACTTTTTAAAATCACAGTTTATTCAGTCACCCTACTCTCTTGTTCCAAAGGATGATTTAAAAAAAAAAATTTTTATTATCATTTACCCCAAACATAAGGTTACTATACTCCAGTAGGATAAAATGAGAAAAGGTTCCCATTTGGAACAAGCCACATTTTCAGGTCACTTCTCTCGGATAGTTGAAAACAGAAACATGAACGTGTCTGGTATGGGCAAGTCTATAATTATAAAAATTAAAGTACTGTATGGTGAAGTCCAAAGTCAAGACAATTCAAAATGAATGTTTTTTTCTATTTTAGAAAGAATTCTATGCAAATGACTTGATTTATTCATTTCACAAATACATACTGAAAACTTACATTATGTCCTCTTAAATTTTCTAGTATAATCTCAAACTCTGTTATCTCA
The DNA here is from genome assembly GCF_003031525.2 of Neophocaena asiaeorientalis asiaeorientalis. NCBI lineage: Eukaryota > Metazoa > Chordata > Mammalia > Artiodactyla > Phocoenidae > Neophocaena > Neophocaena asiaeorientalis. Next base: position 943,630 of record NW_020174057.1, read on the forward strand.
GAGCTGAACATACCAGCCTTCTCCACAAACATTCTCACCCTCTCGCCTCCACTGTATCTGCTAATGGTGTTACCATGCTCTAATGATCACAGAGGTTCCAAATGATGAAATAAACATTGATCATTCTCTTGTCTTCAATTTCCATCTACACAGGGTCACTAAGCTGTTTTGTTTTGTTTTGTTTTGAATTTTACTGAAGCCATATCTTTTACATACATCTCTTCCTTTCCATTCCTATGGTCATAAGTTTGGTTACTCCATCAGCTCTTTCTTGGATAACTGCCTTTCGTTTATACTTTGCCAATCAGCCCTACACGCTACTGACAGTAGAAATAACATTTTAATTTTCATATTCTTTCTGCTGTTAACCCTGCCATTTTCTCTTTAAAAGCATCCCTGAAGTGCTGCAATTTTCCTTTGTGCTATAACTCTACCCATCTCTCTCTGCTACCACACCAGAGCTATGCACAGTGACTATGCCTTATCCATTCCTGCTTCCTCTACCAGCTAAAAGTATCTGGCATATTGTTAGTATTCAACATATGCTTGTTGAATATAACAAATTTGAAACAAATCTCTATTTTTACTAAAACTCTGTACTTTTTCTGTGTCTTCCAATTCATCCATTTTGATAGTTTATTTTAAAACTACTATTATTCAAGACCCCAGTAGCTTAAAAAAAAAACATCATTCATACTCCTCTTTTTATGTCTCTTCAATAGGTAACTTAAAAGAAGTTTCCATATTACATATTTTGGGAAAGCCCATCCAATTTAATAACACTTGCGCCCCTCAAAAAAAAACAAACCTTCAAGCTTTTAACTTTACTTAAAAAACCTTCCCTTTACTATTTATCACAATCATGATTGCAAAGAATACACAGAATGAATTTTTTTTTATTACATGTGTAAAACAAAGGTACAGAAATTGGGCATAGATTTAGAAACTCAGTCTAGTTTTCTTATAGGGTGATTATATTGAAATTTGTATAACTTCTTGGCAAAATGACTCCCTGAGAGATACTGTTATGTGTAGGAATATAGAAAATTCTGAGACATTTTGAAGATTTATGAGAGTAGCAGAACAGGACATAAGAAAACAGAAAATCCAGGATGTCTGGTTGGCCTTTCTCTGGTAAAACAGAAACAAGCCTTCCCAGGAACTCTGAGGGAACTAGAAACCTTTGTGCCAGCATTGAGGTTAATGTGCTTCTTTCGGAAATATAAGGATGATTCTAAGAAGTCTTACAGAAACATATAACGTTTTGAAACATTACCTTGCTTGATGAGTCATATAAGAATTTTTCTGGAAAAGATGGATTTTCTATGACTTGAAATAGTTCTTTTGGAAATTCATCAATACAGGAAGAAGAATATAGCTGTAAGAATCTTTTAAGGAAAAAATGCATTTCTTTTTGGCGCAAAATCAATCCAGAGTTGAAAAGAGAAGTGAGAAGTGTGTCATCTGGCAAAGACATTCCAGATCCTGGCTTCAGAGATGCTTAAAGAAAAAAAAAAAAAACCAAAACACTAATATAAGTCATGTTAGATAACAAAATGGTCTCAATATTGTTGGCCTTTACTCATTAACTTTATTCCTGTATATCCCCACCTCAGCTAGTGGCTGCCCATGACCTTCCTCCATTTTTCAAGCTTATACACTAATAGAATTGCTTCTGGCCAAGCTTAGCAACGCAAAATAGTCTATCTAGTTGTCTTATTTTGGGTTTTCCCCCCAAAAAAACTTAAAGCAAAAATGTAGGTGCAGGTAATTTATTTGAAAACCAATGTCAAGTGAGAGAACGGGAAAAGTGTGATAGAGAGAAGAAAAGAGCCAATAAGAGTGAGTTATGAAAGGGCTACAGCTATGGACAAGGAGGGCTCAGTCCTGCTGAGGACCTCCTGGAAAAAACATGTAACATTGTTCCATCAGTGTTACAACTATCTACCAGTTCCCTACCTCAGGTTACTGCTGAGTGTGTGGAATCCTCTTGTACTTCCAGGCTGTCCTGCCTGCATGCTGGGCCATAGTAACTTCTGAGAAAGCCCAGAGCAGAAAGCAGTAAAATGTGGGCGATTGACATGGGAAGCACCAACAGGTAGATCCAGAAGTGAGCTGAGTTGATAAGGGGGAGGGCATCACCAGGGCCTGCTGTGCTGGCTCATGTCCACTTTCTTGACATTGAACTCTTGGCCCCATCAGGATGCACCTTCTACCCAACACCTTTCCGAGTGCTTGTCCATCCCATTGCTAACTCCCAATAACCATGCTGAGCCACCCCGTGACTCGGCCTATTTGCCCTGCTGGCTTCTCCATCACTGGGCGCTGGCATGGTCAACCTGTCTTTTCCAACTGTTTGCCAATAAGCAACACTGAATCACCAATTTTATGGGCACAGATAAACACATTGTCACAAAAACATAGGAGGAACTGATTTAAAGCAGATTATACAAGTTTTTCTGGATATTCTTTAGATCTTTAAATCAATGATTTAAAAGAAAAAAAACTGAACAATATCCAAAACTTCGTGGAGTTAAATATCCTATCTTCCCCTTAACATACTGGATACTGGAACACTCTCTCCTTAAAGCCAAAATTTCACCTTGTTCATTTTATAAGCTGTCACATTATGGTCACTCTGATTCTTAACCGTTTTGACCCCCACACCACTTTGGCAGTCTTGGGGGATGCCTCTGGTTGCCTCCTTCTAAGGACGTTTTTAAATACATTGAAATACAGTTCTATCCAAAGGTCCACGTATCTCAGTTTAAGAACCCCTAAAATTTCCATCTTCTGATGAGTTCACTCAGAAAGAAGTCAAAAGTATTTTATAATTCTAAATAAGAAACATGACTTAAACAATAAGTTTAAACAATATATTCCTGGAAAGGAATATATTCTTTCTTAACACAGAAAAGGCCTACCTAGCAGTTTGCTCATATTATTAATTCTTTGCAGGTGAATATAATAGCGCAGCAGAAGAATCCATGTAATATCCACTTTAATTGGGGATTTTCCCCCAGTATCTACATTCTCATATATCTCATCACTAGGGTGAGAGAATGTACAGGCAGTCTGGAAGGCAACTTGGTAGTTATCTGAAAGTAAAAAAAAAAAAAAAAAAAAATTGGAATACAAATATGCTTTCCTTGAAAAATAACCATATGTGAAAAAAGAAAAGGAAAACTCATAAATGAAATACTGATGCTCAGGGCTGCATTCAATTAAAAAAAAATTTATATCACAAAAGACACCAAACACAAAGTTAAATGACAAACCATAGACTGAGAAAAGATATTTAGAATACACAAATTATTTTTTGTCTACTATGTAATCAATAAGAAAAAGTCAGCTAGTTCAACCGAAACATGGGCAAAAAATTTCAACAGGCAACTCATAGAAAAGGAAACCCAAATGGCCAAAAATTTTAGCATCATTAAAAATCAGATAAATGCAATTTAAAATGAAATACCATTTCACATTCCTCAGGAATTAACAGAAACTAAAATCTCAAAATAATAAATATTGTTAATAATGTGAAGAGACCAGAATTCTCATACAGCACTTGTGAAAGCAAATTCCTGGGCAGGGTCTAATAAAATTTTAAATGCAGATACTCATATATGTGTACCAGGAGTCTTGCAGAAGATACTCATGGCAGCATTGTTTGTATTACCAAAAAATAAGAAAAAGGAAACTTGAATAAATACAGGCATTAATTTGATGGCATTTCAAATGAATTAACTAAATCCATAAGTGAGAAACTATACTCCATGGGACAAATCAGGCCCATGCATGTTTATGTATGACCCATGAGCTAAGAATGGTCTTTATATTTTTAAGTGGTTGAAAAAAATTTTTAAATAGTATTTTGTGACATGTGAAAGCTTATGAAATTCAAATGTCAGTGTCCATAACTAAAGCCTTAATGGAATACAGCCATGTTCATTCATTTACATTTTGTCTATGGTTCCTTTCACATTAACACAGCAGAGTTGAATAGCTGCAACAGAGACCACAAAGTGTAAAATATTTACTATTTGGCCCTTTATAAAAACATTTACTGACCCAGACTTTGCTCAAAAAACATAAAGTGGAGAAGCATACCTAAAGATAATAAAGTAATATAGAGACATCAATAGCCTCCACACGAAAACAACAACCGGTAGAAATCTAATAAAAAAATTTTGTAATACCAATAAAAAGGTAAAATATCCAGAAATAAACCTGACAATAAGTATACAAGATCTATTTAAAGAAAACATTAAAACACTCCTAAGGGACTAATATTTTTTTAAAAGGCATGAACTAAAAAATATAGGACATAAAATATTCTTGGTTAAGATGACTCAATAGAAGAAAAATGTTGTTTCTAAGATAAAATATAAAGGTAATGAAACTCCAATGAAATTATGAGAGAGCTTTTTTAACTAGACAAGCTGCTTCCAAAGTAAAAATAAAAAGCCATAAAACACAAGAAAAACAATTTTGAGAGGAGTAATGAGTGGGGATTTACTTTAATAGATATTAAATATATTATAAGGCTACAATAATTAAAACTGTGTGGTACTGAAACCTGAATAGACAGATCAATAGGAAATGAGTAAAAAGTACAGAAATAGGGTAGCCATCTGGAAAAACTAAAATTATATCCATTTGTTATTTTTTACATATTCCAAATAGGTTTCCATAAATTAGTAAAAGGGTCCATGGGAGAACTAATTCATAGTCACAGAATAGGGACAAAACCTTTCTAACTATGACATAAATGCAAAACTTATCAAAGAAAAGGTTAATAATGTATACCATTTAGAAATAAAAAGTTTCTTCATGGGACAGAACCACCATAAAGAAAGCTAAATAATAACTGATAATTGAAAAAATATATTTGCAAATAATATCACAGTTAAAGGGTTGATTTCTATAATTAAGAGCTTCTAAAAATGTTTAAAGAAAAGGCAATGGAAAAAAACCAACCCCCCCCCAAAAAAAACGGCTTCCCTGGTGGCCCGGTGGTTGAGAGTCTGCCTGCTGATGCAGGGGACACGGGTTCGTGCCCCAGTCCGGAAGATCCCACATGCCGCAGAGTGGCTGGGCCCGTGAGCCATGGCCGCTGAGCCTGTGGTTCCAGAGCCTGTGTGTCCAGAGCCTGTGCTCCACAACGGAAGAGGCCACAACAGTGAGAGAGCCGTGTACCGCAAAAAAAAAAAGAGCAAATCATAGGCAGAAAGTTCACACAAAAGATGCTTAAGCTTAGTCCTAGTGAGAGATGTGTAAATTTTTTTTTTAACATCTTTATTGGAGTATAATGGCTTTACAATGGTGTGTTAGTTTCTGCTTTATAACAAAGTGAATCAGTTATACATATAAATATGTTCCCATATCTCTTCCCTCTTGCGTCTCCCTCCCTCCCACCCTCCCTATCCCCCCCCTCTAGGTCACAAAGCACCGAGCTGATCTCCCTGTGCTATGTGGCTGCTTCGCACTAGCTACCTACCTTACGTATGGTAGTGTATATATGTCCATGCCTCCCTCTCGCTTTGTCACAGTTTACCCTTCCCCCTCCCCATAGCCTCAAGTCCATTCTCTAGTAAGTCTGTGTCTTTATTCCTGTTTCACCCCTAGGTTTTTCATGACATTTTATTTTCTTAAATTCCATATATATGGGTTAGCATACGGTATTTGTCTTTCTCTTTCTGACTTACTTCACTCTGTATGACAGACTCTAGGCCTATCCACCACATTACAAATAGCTCAATTTCGTTTCTTTTTATGGCTGAGTAATATTCCATTGTATATATGTGCCACATCTTCTTTATCCATTCATCCGATGATGGACACTTAGGTTGTTTCCATCTCCGGGCTACTGAAAATAGAGTTGCAATGAACATTTTGGTACATGAATCTTCTTGAATTATGGTTTTCTCAGAGTATATGTCCAGTAGTGGGAATGCTGGGTCATATGGTAGGTCTATTTGTAGTTTTTTAAGGAACCTCCATACTGTTCTCCATAGTGGCTGTACCAATTCACATTTCCACCAGCAGTGCAAGAGTGTTCCCTTTACTCCACACCCTCTCCAGCATTTATAGTTTCTAGATTTTTTGATGATGGCCATTCTGACTGGTGTGAGATGATATCTCATTGTAGTTTTGACTTGCATTTCTCTAATGATTAATGATGTTGAGCATCCTTTCATGTGTTTGTTGGCAATCTGTATATCTTCTTTGGAGAAATGCCTACTTAGGTCTTCCGCCTATTTTTGGATTGGGTTGTTTGTTTTTTTGTTATTGAGCTGCATGGGCTGCTTGTATATTCTGGAGGTTAATCTTTTGTCAGTTGCTTCATTTGCAAATGTTTTCTCCCATTCGGAAGGTTATCTTTTCACCTTGTTTATGGTTTCCTTTGGTGTGCAAAAGCTTTTAAGTTTCATTAGGTCCCATTTGTTTATTACTGTTTTTATTTCCATTTCTCTAGGAGGTGGGTCAAAAAGGATCTTGCTGTGATGTATGTCATAGAGTGTTCTGCCTATGTTTTCCTCTAAGAGTTTTATAGTGTCTGGCCTTACATTTAGGTCTTTAATCCATTTTGAGTTTATTTTTGTGTACGGAGTTAGGGAGTGTTCTAATTTCATTTTTTTACATGTAGCTGTCCAGTTTTCCAAGCACCACTTATTGAGGAGGCTGTCCTTTCTCCACTGTACATTCCTGCCTCCTTTATCAAAGATAAGGTGACCATATATGCATGGGTTTATCTCTGGGCTTTCTATCCTGTTCCACTGATCTATCTTTCTGTTTTCGTGCCACTACCATACTGCCTTCATTACTGTAGCTTTGTAGTATAGTCTGAAGTCCGGGAGCCTAATTCCTCCAGCTCCGTTTTTCGTCCTCAAGATTGCTTTGGCTATTAGGAGTCTTTTGTGTTTCCATACAAATTGTGAAAAAATTTTTTCCAGTTCTGTGAAAAATGCCAGTGGTAGTTTGATAGGGATTGCATTGAATCTGTAGATTGCTTTGAGTAGTAGAGTCATTTTCACAATGTTGATTCTTCCAATCCAAGAACATGGTATATTGCTCCATCTATTTGTATCATCTTTAATTTTTTTCAACAGTGTCTTATAAATTTCTGCATACAGGTTTTTTGTCTCCTTAGGTAGGTTTATTCCTAGATATTTTATTCTTTTTGTTGCAATGGTAAATGGGAGTGTTTTCTTGATTTCACTTTCAGATTTTTCATCATTAGTGTATAGGAATGCCAGAGATCTCTGCACATTAATTTTGTATCCTGCTACTTTACCAAATTCATTGATAAGCTCTAGTAGTTTTCTGGTAGCATCTTTAGGATTCTCTATGTATAGTATCATGTCATTTGCAAACAGTTACAGCTTTACTTCTTCTTTTCCGATTTGGATTCCTTTTATTTCTTTTTCTTCTCTGATTGCTGTGGCTAAAACTTCCAAAACTAGGTTGAATAAGAGTTGTGAGAGTGGGCAACCTTGTCTTGTTCCTGATCTTAAAGGAAATGCTTTCAGTTTTTCACCATTGAGGATGATGTTTGCTGTGGGCTTGTCATATATGGCCTTTATTATGTTGAGGAAAGTTCCCTCTATGCCTACTTTCTGCAGGGTTTTTATCATAAATCGGTGTTGAATTTTGTCGAAAGCTTTCTCTGCATCTATTGAGATGATCATATGGTTTTTCTCCTTCAATTTGTTAATATGGTGTATCACGTTGATTGATTTGCATATATTGAAGAATCCTTGCATTCCTGGAATAAACCCCACTTGAGCATGGTGTATGATCCTTTTAATGTGCTGTTGGATTCTGTTTGCTAGTATTTTGTTGAGGATTTTTGCATCTATGTTCATCAGTGATATTAGCCTGTAGTTTTCTTTCTTTGTGACATCCTTGTCTGGTTTTGGTATCAAGGTGATGGTGGCCTCGTAGAAGGAGTTTGGGAGTGTTCCTCCCTCTGCTATATTTTGGAAGAGTTCGAGAAGGATAGGTGTTAGCTCACCTGTGAAGCCACCTGGTCCTGGGCTTTTGCTTGTTGGAAGATTTTTAATCACAGTTTCAATTTCAGTGCTTGTGACTGGTCTGTTCACATTTTCTATTTCTTCCTGATTCAGTCTTGGCAGGTTGTACATTTCTAAGAATTTGTCCATTTCTTCCAGGTTGTCCATTTTATTGGCATAGAGTTGCTTGTAGTAATCTCTCATGATGTTTTGTATTTCTGCAGTGTCAGTTGTGACTTCTCCTTTTTCATTTC
>NW_020174057.1:951973-984732 GCF_003031525.2 Neophocaena asiaeorientalis asiaeorientalis
TCAAAGAACCAGCTTTTAGTTTTATTGATCTTTGCTATCGTTTCCTTCATTTCTTTTTCATTTATTTCTGATCTGATTTTTATGATTTCTTTCCTTCGGCTAATTTTGGGTGTTTTTTGTTCTACTTTCGCGAATTGCTTTATGTGCAAGGTTAGATTGTTTATTCGAGATGTTTCCTGTTTCTTAAGGTAGGATACTATTGCTATAAACTTCCCTCTTAGAACTGCTTTTGCTGCATCCCATAGGTTTTGGGTCATCATGTCTCCATTGTCATTTGTTTCTAGGTATTTTTTAATTTCCACCGCCTCAGCGTGTAGGTCACTGGAGGGCGTCTGTTCTTCGCTCAGATAGGATGGGGTTAAAGGAGCAGGTGCTTCAGGGACTCTGGCTTACTCAGGCCGGGGGGAGGGTGGGGTACAGAATGCGGGGCGAGCCTGCGGCGGCAGAGGCCGGCGTGACGTTGCACCAGCCTGAGGCACACCGTGCGTTCTCCTGGGAAAGTTGTCACTGGATCCCGGGACTCTGGCAGTGGCGGGCTGCACATGCTCCCCGGAAGGGGGGGGTGGATAGTGACCTGTGCTCGCACACAGGCTTTTTGGTGGCGGCAGCAGCAGCCTTAGCGTCTCCTGCCCGTCTCTGGGGCCCGTGCTTTTAGATTTCCCCCTCCGCCACTCGCAGTCTCAGCCCACAAAGGGGCTTCCTAGTGTGTGGAAACCTTTCCTCCTTCACAGCTCCCTCCCAGTGGTGCAGGTCCCATCCCCATCCTTTTGTCTGTTTATTCTTATTTTTTTTGCCCTACCCAGGTACGTGGGGACTTTCTTGCCTTTTGGGAGGTCTAAGGTCTTCTGCCAGTGTTCAGTAGGTGTTCTGTAGGAGTTGTTCCACGTGTAGATGTATTTCTGGTGTATCTGCGGGGAGGAAGGTGATCTCCGTGTGTTACTCTTCTGCCATCTTCCCCTCGTCCAGATGTGTAAATTAAAATTAAATCTTCCCTTCCTACTATATTGACAAAGGTTTAAAAATTTTTATAATATACCTGTATCAACAAAGGTATGGGGAAAAATGACTTTTTATTAATTACTGGCAGGAAAACAAATTGGCATAACCTTTATGGAAGATGTTTTGCAAACCTTATCAAAATTACAAATGATTCTACCCTTTGATCCAGAAATTTTCCTTATGGAAATTGACCCAATCAATATACTAGCTTATGAACAAAATTTTATACATATATAATTATACATATACTATATATATAAATCATATACATATGACATTTATAAATATACATATATGTGTAAAACTTTGTACATAGGTTAATATATCTATTGGGTCAATAAATATATATGTGATATATATATATATAAAATCTAGAACAAATTTGTATGTAATAGCAAAAGGGTAAAAACAACCTAAATATCTATCAAAGGAAGACTAATTATGGTGCATCTTTATAAAGATTATGCAACAATAAAAAGAAGCTATGTATTGATTTGAAAAAAACTGCCAACAGATCCACTTACATCAGGTTGAAGAAAAGCAATGAGGAAGAAGCATAAAATTATGCATACTAATGGTTATACTGTTATTTGTTTTTTTTTGTTTTTGTTTTTGTTTTTTGCGTTACGCGGGCCTCTCACTGTTGTGGCCTCTCCTGTTGCGGAGCACAGGCTCCGGACGCGCAGGCTCAGCGGCCATGGCTCACGGGTCCAGCCGCTCCGTGGCATGTGGGATCTTCCCGGACCGGGGCACGAACCCGTGTCCCCTGCATCGGCAGGCGGACTCCCAACCACTGCGCCACCAGGGAAGCCCTGTTATTTGTATTTTTAAGGGAAAAATATATCAGTGTATTAGTATGCACCATATTGAGTCACTCAACATTTTTCCTCATCTCTGAATGTGCTTACCTATATTGAAGAAGTTGCAGAGATAAAAACCCCATTTCTGAGGTTTCCTTGCAGCTAGGGCCCTGGATGAGATTTAGGTATCACCAATTCAGTGCATTCACGAAAGACCTGAAGTTGGCACTGTGCTAAGTGGTGCGGAAGACAAGAGTCAAAGCATCTTTTGCTTGTGTGGATTCTGGCAGAGGTGGTGTGGTTGGTGAGGCTGCAGCTAGAGCAGAGTCTTCCTATTTTGCAGGCAGATTTTTGATTCTACAGCTTCCTTTACGCTATGGTCTGAACGTTTGTGTTCCCACCCTCCTGAAATTCGTATGTTGAAATCCTAACCCCCCAAAGTGATGGTATTAGTGCCTTTATAAAAGAGGCTCCAGAGAGCCCTAGCCCTTTCTACCATGTGAGGACAAAGCAAGAAGGCACCATCTATGCACCAGAAAGCGGGCCCTCACCAGACACTGAATCTGCTGGTGCCCTGATACTGGACTTCTAACCTCCAAACCTGTAAGAAATACATTTCTGTTGTTTATATATAAGCTACCCAGTCTGTGGTATTTACTTATAGCAGCACAAACAGACTAAGACACTTTATAAAACAAAAGAAAACAAAAACCTGCATTCCCTTGGTGATCCAGTTATGTATGGCTTAGTCATTTCTGGATGCTCAGCCTGGAATTTCTTTAGCCCTCACAGGGATTTTGAAAGTCCTTTAATAAATCTCCTCCTGCTTAAACAAATTGGAGTGGATTCTGTCCTCTGTAACAGAACCTTGACAGTTTGTATAAGCATGTGATATCTCTGGTAGAGAACACAGGAAACCAATTGTGGTAGGCAGAATAATGGTTCCCTAAAGATTTCCATGCCCTAATCCCCAGAACCTGTGAATATGTTAGGTTACAGGGCAAAGGAGAATTAAGGTTGCAGATGGAATTAAGGCTGCCTGTCAACTAACCTTGAAATGGGGAGATTATCCTACATTATCCATGTGGGCTTAGTGTAATCATAGGGGCCTTTATATGTTGAAAAGGGAAACAGAAGACTGAGTGTATCAGAGTCAGAAAGCCTGAAGATGCTACTCTGATGGCTTGGAAGCTACAGGAAGGGGCCACAAGCTAAGAAACTCAGGTCATCTCTAGAAACTGAAAAAGCTTAGGAAACATTCTCCCCCAATGCCTCCAGAGGAATGTAGCCCTTCTGACACCTTAATTTTAGCCCAGTAAGGCCTATTTTGACTTCAGAACTCCAGAACTGTAAGATAATATATTGTGTTGCTTTAAGCCACTAAATTTGTGGTTGTTACAGCAGGAATAGGACCTTAATATTCTGACAACACTGACTGCCTCTGGGGAGGAGAACTGAGGCACTTGCAGAGAAGATGGAAGGGAGACATTCTGTCCATACCCTTATATGACTTTTGAGTTGTGATTCTTGAAAATAAATTACCTATGCAAAAAACTGAACTAAATTAAAAGAAAAAAAGAACCTCGATACATATTTGGCCAATGTCATTTGGTCTTTTTTTTTTTTTTTTTAAGATTTATTATTTATTTATTTTTGGCTGTGTTGGGTCTTAGTTGCGGCATGCAGGATGTTTGTTGAGGCATGTGGGTGGGATCTTTCGTTGCGGCGCGCAGGCTTCTCTCTAGTTACGGCATGTGGGTTTTCTCTCTCTAGTTGTGGAGTGCGAGTTCCAGAGCATGTGGGCTCTGTAGTTTGCGGCATGCAGGCTCCCTAGCTGAGGCGCACGAGCTCAGTACTTGTGGTGTACGGGCTTAGGTGCCCCGCAGCATGTGGGATCTTAGTTCCCTGACCAGGGATCAAACCAGCGTCCCCTGCATTGGAAGGTGGATTCTTTACTAATGGACCACCAGGGAAGTCCCTGTCATTTGGTCTTTAACGTCACAGAGAAAAATTAAGACCAGTTCAATTTCTGTTCCTTTGTAGAGAGTCTGCTTTTTCTGTTTACAATTTTTTCTTCCTCTTTATAATCCAAAAATGATGCCAAAATTTGTCCAGGTGTCATCTGTGCTGTCTTTAAATTTATCTTCAGAAGAATTTCTTGGAGGGAGAGTCCCTTATACCCTGCATTGAAGAGCATTCCTTTGCAACAGTTTCCACTATCCCCAGCCAGATGTGCATGCTTTCACCGGTTCTGGGCCAGTATTTATGCTAATTTCCCTGCATCATTCAGGAGGTGTGAATTCCAACCTCACAGTCTTAGGTGGTTTCTGACTTCCCCCTGTGGTTGCTTTTTGGCCCTCACTGGGCACTTGGCATGTTGCTCTGCAGCGACACAGGCCAGTGGGCAGCGTACTTCTAGTCCTCAATTTGTGGACAAGCCCTCTCTGAACGCCAATGTTATGCAGTTAGCTAGGTTCTGACTTTCCCTACCTGCGGGGCCCTCTTTCCAGACCCCTTCTTTCACCAGGCATTCAAGTCCCAGCCCTGGCTGTTCCTGCTCCAGTGACTGCTCAGCTGCAGCTCTTGCTTAAAATTTCTCATTTTACTTTGGTGACTTGGGATCTCCCTTTCCTGATTTCATGCTCAGCTATAAATTAAAACAATTTTGGTTCTATTTTATCCAGCTTTGTAATAGGTTTGTATTGGGGAGGGCAGAAGCATCTTTCATGCCAGCTCAGGCCAACAGGTTGACCAGAAGTATCGATTTTGCATTTTGATTTCCTGGTAAAACTTATTTATCACACCCAACACAACGATCCAGGGCACTGCCTTTAGAATTGTATAGATGAGGGTCTATATTAGCCGTGAACCATCACCCAGAGTTCAATACCTCTCCCAGCACCTTGCCTCATTTAATAAATGTGCATAGTGACACTCTCACAGGGCTTTCCTAAAGGATAAATGAAATCACACAAGAAAGCAGCAGCACACAGCATCAGGAGTGAATACTTAGGCTCTGCTAAGAGTTTCAAACCATCTTGTTAGATTTCCTTTGGTTCCTTCAAGGGTCAATCTTCCTCTGAGTCTTCAGGATAGCATCCCATTGCGTTCATGTGGCAATATTTTCTCACATGTGCCATCTGTTGTTTCTTATTTTCTCACTGTTGACTCTGTCTAGAATAGGGTCTCTTCATGCCTTGTGTCTGACAGTGGAGAACATATGCTCTGCCCTTGGTCATGGTACCGTCCTTTCTCAGATTTACATGATCCAAGGGCAGAGCTCTGAGTGGAACATCTAGACTCTTGCAGACATCGGCCCAGGACAGCTCTGCTTCGCTAAGGATGGTTCTCATCATACCCTCATTGTATGAATTGCTGACACTCTGGATCGATACAGCACATATACACACACATGCTCATACACACACACACACACACACAAAATCACTGTTGTAAGCATGAATGATTTATCTCCATTCTCACCTGTACATGGTTTAATTATTCAGGATTTGAGGATATAATGTGTCTCCAATAGTTCCCCACCACTATGGGAAATTGTGTCTCAGAGGAATAGAAAAAGCCAAGAGAGCAGTAGAGGAATGACATCCCAGTTTTTAGTTGGCATTGACCCATGTCTCTGAGCCAGGGGCAAGGCAGTATGGGAAAGACAAATCATATTTTTTTCAGGATGGACGGTTTTCTCTGTTTCAAGAGGCAAAGCATGTACTCGTTGATTCTCGGTCAGTTGATTCTCAGTTCTGCTCCACAGATCTCTATGTTCTGACAGTACGTTCATCAACATTGATTTTTGGCATGACACGTATTTATATTTTTCCATATATCAAGTGTATTTAGTTGTGAGAGGCTGCATCCGGAACCACTAATCCTAAATGTTGCTTTTAATTCAAAGTGTATTATAGAATTTAATAATTTTTAATCCTAGCTGAATTTTTTATTAAGCCCACAAGAGAATCAAGACAAAAAGATGGTGTATATTTGAATATAACTGGGCCCAAAGTAGACATGGAGTAAATGGTTTTTTGCATTCAATCTAAATATGGTCCCATATCACCAGCAGCATCATTTCAGGGTCTCTATTCCTACAAGACAATGTAAAAGAAACCTCAATAAATTGGACCAGCTACAACACTCAATTCTCTTATTGTTCTATAGACATCATACAATTGCTCTCTGGTTCTGGCAAGATGATCTATATTCCATCCTCCACACGTGACTGGTCTATTTTGTCACCATGCTTCTCTGATTATCAACTGCTCTGCTGAGAAAATGAGCTCCCCCTCCTATCTGGTATCCATGACTCCAATTCATTTGTATCTGCCCCACATGTACTTCTTCCGGAAAAAAAAGTTCCTCATAAACTCATATGCCCACCCCACCTGTGTCCAGCTTTAGATTAAAATACATTAATCTGCCTCCACTAATTAATATGGTCCTCTTAAAAGCTGCATTTATATAATTTCAAAGTGGATGCCTGTCCTGATGGCCAAAAACTGGAAGCTCATGGAAGGCAAGACCCACTCCTTGGTGTGTTCTGTGACTCCTCCCTCCCTCTGGACAGAAATATCTGGTACAGGGCTCTGCACACAAAAACAATGAATATCACTTACCACATCGTGTACAGGTCAATGCTAGTGAAGGTAAATCACTGAGGGGGTTTTCTCCTGCATGCTAATATATGCTAATGCAAGGAAAATCAAACAATTTTAATTTGTTATTGTTGCCCTTTAGCGATTCATTATAATATGAACCTCACTGCCATCTGGGTATTTGCAGCAATCAGTTGGGGATTCAATATTTCCTTCCAACCCAAATACTGAAGTGAGGGAAATCATAACATGAATTAATGATCAGTCGGCTAGGAAAATACTGGAGGGCAAAATTACTATTCTTAAGGCAAAATACAAAATGAATTGGACTTTAAAATTTGTTCATTTCAAATTACTATCTTGGTACAACAGTAAAGGAGTGCTAATGGTACAAAATGAAAACTGAAAATTGGAAGATGCTAGGAAAACCACTAAAATAGAAAAGTAAAGCATAACTTCTAGTAATAAGCAGAGCTGAGATGAAGACTACCTGCCCATCTGGATCAACTAAGATCATCTGGTTAGGGGATGCCATTGCCCACGGGTGACATTACTAACTGATCACTGCAGCACCTTTTCCAGTGTTTCCATACAGAAGTTCAGAATTCTTCTCAGGTGGCTACCAGCCATAGATTGAACGTGTCATAAGTGATAGTTTGGATTATCACTCCACAAACATTCACACCCCTCTTCCTTCCTCTACAGGCAGAGTCTAATTCCCTGCCTCACTGGTATTGGACTTGGCCATATGACTTGCTATGCCTAATGGGATTTAATGAGGCCTTTCTTAGGCCTCACGTGTGCTTCTGTGCTTGGTATTGGTCTTGTGCTCTGGTTTATACCCTGAGAACAGCAGGCCCCAGGTAGCCACAGCCTCTTTAGCTTGGGTCTCATAACAAATGTACACAGAGTACACCTGAACTCAGCCTGCAGCCTGAAGCAGAACACATGAGACAAGTAAGAGAATGAAGTCATGTTGTTCTAGCCACTGAGTTTTAGGGTCGTTCGGTACACAGTATAATTTTGCCAGTAACTGATTAATACAGCATTTTAGATGAAACTTATTTGTTATCCCTGGCCTAAAAACTGGTAAAACAAGAAAATGTCTAGGATAAAGTAGACAGACGTTTCAGAGGTAATACGGGGCCATTATGAAAAAGAAATAGCCATGTTGGAAGCCATGTCCAGCCATGTTGAATCACAGTCTTAAAGTTTTCAGATTTTAGTCTTATCCATAAATAAATCTAATTCACACAGCCTTCAGATTAGGACAAATGAGGTTGAGAAAAATTAAATGGCTTGACAGGATCAAGGTATAAGTTGAACCCTCTTCATTATTAATATTGCATTCTCTTTGTAGCAAAACAATAATGTGCTTCTAAGAGGACTGCCTTCCTGGCATTCTGAACCAGGGAGAACTGAGTTGACGAGCAGTGTCAAGAGAAAAAAGCGGCGACGAGCCCCTGCTGCCAGACTGCCCTGCTTTGTCCCCTGGGAACCTATCTATGGGGACTCTAAGGAAGGCCATGCACCCAGTATGAGATCCAGGCCACGGTCCGGAAATCTGATGAAGCAAAATCCTACTAGGCATGAAGGCAATAAAAATAAGGAAACAATACCTTGGCATAAAAATCCATCTGATGGTTTAACCTCAGGGCAAACCATTTTCAGGTTGGAAAATAGTCTGGGCCACCTATTCTTCAGGAGAGTGTCATGAAGGAGATGATTTCAGACACGAACTCTTCAGCTAAGGCTGACTTAACCTTAACCAGCAGAGTAAGCTACTGCGTATAGGTGTGATTTCAGAGGCTTTAGGAAGACTGTTCCCACCCCCATCAGGTTAAAGTTAACACTTTCATTCCCTTTGGCTCAATGCTCACCTAATACCAAGCAAAATTAGATACTGTTATTCCTAAAATATCCTTCTGGAAGTAAGGCTCCTTAGAACCTACCTAAGTGTTTAGCACACAAGAAGCACTCAATAAATACTTCTTGAATAAATGAAAGGGCAAACGCACAAGTGATTGTTCAATATCTATGTTACTGCTGACCTGACTTAGAGGTTTACATTATAGTTTACTAACCAACAAAGGCGTCATAAGTAAGAAAAAACATAGCAGTAAGGTAAAGTTTAAATTCCACTAACCTCTCATTCATTCATTTAACAAATATTAATATCAAATGCCGGCTATGTGTAAGCAATGTGTGATTTCCTGTAGACAGAGCAGCAAATCAAATAGCTAAAGTCCCTGCTCTCAGGAAGCTGACAATAGTTTAATAAGAGAAACAGTTCAAACATGCACAGGCACACACACACACACACACACACACACACACACAAATATATAAGAACTAATAAAAAGGACAGGGAGCCGTATGAGAGTGTAAGAGTGAGTACACATTTTAGAGGATCAGAGAAGGTCCCTCAAATAAATAATCCCAAAAGGTCTCATTTGAAATGTGTGAACTGGAAAATAAACAGACATCAGGAAATACCGTATTTTTCACAGAGCCCTACATCTGAAATGCAGCAGCAGATGGAGTATCATGTATGTATGTACAGTGAGCTGAGGCCCCTATATTTTAGCAGCTAGATCCTAAGAACCCATCCTCTCCCAGAGGTTCCCCAAACTATTGTCCTTTTTAAGTTAAAATCTCTATAATTAAACCTCTGAAACTTGATTACACATGACATGTATTACAATTTTATAAAATGCCTAACATTCAAACATACCAAGCAAATAATCTGTGTATGAAGACAAAAGATCCATGGTGGCAAATTCTGGGATATTCGGTAATGCCCGTTGACTAACTTTATCAGTTCTACCATTTGTCTTTCCGATAAGTAGGTTGATTGCCAGCACAGCCTCACTGACCTAAAATTAATGCACAATTAGAGTTCATAAATGCAAGCTTTCTGATTCATAGATTATCCATTAGGTAAATAATGTGAAAAAGCAAATTCATAAAATAACATTTGGTACACATTAGGGAAAAAATAAAGACAAACTGAAAAACAATATGTGATTCCCCCAACATGTAGTATATACTATAGTCAAACAAATCATGACTGTTGACAATTTAATCAATAAATAAGTCATTTTGAATAGGCTACCTCCTGTAGCTATGACAGATACTTGCCAAAATGTGTGTCAAATATGTGCACATGTGTTATCTCCCATTATTTTCATTAAAGAAAAGTGGAATCAAACCAAGTCTGGCTAATAGCGATTAAAAACACTACACATATAAAGAGCACTGCTAATCTTTCCAAAGAAACATCATTGGTGCAAATCCCAAAGAATGTGATATTTTCCTTTCTCTTGTATCAATACATTGTTTTGCCTTAACAAATGTGACGATAAAAAGAAGAGTTAAATAAAAGTCACACCAACCTGTGCAGCAGCTCTTATTGCAATCCAGGCAAATAAACTGTGCATTTCGGATTGATTTACTGTTGGTTCTTTAATAGAACTATGCCTTCCGGGAAGAGCCTAAAAAATATGGCAAATGTTTTATGATAAAGATAGGTAAAGATATCATAAAGTTTCGTGATAGATTTTCTCATCTTCTGAAGATGAGATTTTAGTGGAGCACTACATGGCCATTAAGTGTAATAATGTATATTCATCTATTGACATGAAAAGGCATCCAAACTACCTTAAGCAAAAGAAAAGTATAGGTTACAAAACAGCATAGGCATAATATGATCCCGTTTTCTAAAAGCTAGGCACACACATATGTTCCCTGTATACACAAGCAGAGAAAACTGTCAACAGTGGTTACCCCAGGTTTTAAGGGTCATTTAATTATTTTTATCTTTTTTGTGATTTTCTAGATGAGCTTACATTATTTGAATAAAAATAAAATAAACACAAACTGCATTTTAAGTAAATGTTATTTACCATCTTAATAGAGGATCTAGAAATTGAATATATCTTGTGTGTAAAGACGTCAGACACAAGAATATTACTTAAAGGTTTTTGGTAGGCATTTGCTATCAGTTTTCTAACTACAAAACTATTAAAGGGATGACTGTAATCATAACGTTCCACAGAACAGCAAAAAGTGACAGTGAACGGAGATACGTTTAACATGGGACGGTGTGTGTGTGTGTTCAGCTTCTAAATATAAAAAAGTCAATAGTATAGAAGTAAACAGAAACTCCACCAGCAACATAGTATCTGTTTTACATTTTTTAAGTATTAATAGTCAATTTTAAAGATTTAACTGATCTGTAAAAACTATTCAATTAGATTGCTTGTTCTAATTTTTGATGGTCATATTTTGGCCGATTTTTAAAATCTTCAACAAAACTCCAGAATAAAACAAGCAATAACAAAAATATCTTTCTTTTACTTCTGGCTATAAGCCTCCCAAGGAAAAAGAAATGCAATGAATAAAGCTAATGCCAGAGCAGGAAATACAGTGCACAAAGGTGGCCCTGGCCGAGATCAAGTGTTAAGCTTGGAGGTAGACAGATGATACCTGGAGAGATCTTCCCATGGGGAATCTAAAATCTAAGCAATATAGTCCTGTCCCAAATATGGAGACCCCAGTCGCCAACTGTAATAAAACTACTTAGGCTCTGGTGTAGCCATTGCCAGCTTACTGACTATATAAGCTTGGGCAATTCACCTGTTTAATTCTGGAAACAAGGTTAATAGGCATTGAGTGAAGAATATAGAATAACATTAAATAACTATATTGTAAGAACAATTAGTGACACACACATTCAAAAACGAGAGCTCATTCTGAATTGAGAGGAAGGCTTTATTGAGGAGGGATTGAGAGGTGTTCAACATTGAGTAGGAGATACTAGCTTACGCAAACAGGTAAGAAAAAGAAAAAAAATGCATCTAGATAGGAAATGAAGAAGTTAAATTGTTTTTGTTTGCAGGAGACATGATGCTCTATGTAAAAACTTCCAAGATACACACACACACCCCTCTAGAATTAATAAATGTGTTTATTAGCAAAATCACAGGACACAAAACTCAATACTCATAAATCAACTCTATATCTGTATACCAGCAATGAACAATCTGAAAGTGAAATTAAGAAAATACCTGTTCACAATAGAAATAAGCTTAACAAAAATGTACAAAATTTGTACACTGAAAAGTAAAAAAACATTTTGAGAAAAATTACTATCTAAATAAATGAAGAGAGAGTTCATATTTATGAATTGGAGGATTTGACATTGTTAACATGCCAACTGTCCACAAATTGATCTATAGATCCAACACAATGGCTACCAAAATTCTGTTAGTTTTTTGGCAGAAACTGACAAGCAGATTCTAAAGTGTATATGAAAATGCAAAAGACTCAAAGTGAAAACAATTTTGAAAGGGAAGAAAATAACTGGAGGGCATGTACCTTCCAATTTCAAAAAACTTACTACAAGCCACACAGTAACCAAGACAATGGATACTCACATAAAGGTAGATTTATGGATCAATGGAATAGAATTGGGAGTCTAGGAATAAATATTTGTATTTATGATCAATAAACTTTTTGACAAAGGAGCCAAGGCAATTCAGTAAAGAAAGATAGTTTTTTCAACAAATGGTGCTGAGACAAATGGATATCTATGTGCAAAAATATGAATTTAGAGCCTTACCTCACACTTTACTAAAAAGATTAATTCAAAATGGACCATGGAGTTAAACATTAAAGCTATAAAACTTTTAGAAGAAAACATATGAGAAAATCTTCAACATCTGGGGTTAGGTAAAGAGCTACCAAAACCACAAAACATAAAAGAAAAAGATGATAAATTGGACTTCATTAAAACTAAAAGCTTTTTTGTTTCCAAAGACACAATTAACAGTATGAAAAGACAAGCCACAACTGGGAAAAATATTTGCAAATTATGTATCTGATAAGGGACATATATCTAGAATATATATTTAAAAATTCTTACAACTCAGTGATAAAAAAAGATAACCCGATTTAGGCTATGGGCCAAGGATCTGAATAGACATTTTCCCAAAGAAGATATACAAATGGCTAATAAACACATGAAAAGATTTCAGTATCATTAACCATCAGGGAAATCAAAATCACAATGAAATATTACTTCATACCCACTAGGATGGCTATAATCAAAAAGATAAATAATAACAATTGTTATCAGGTATGTGGAGAAGTTGGAACCCTCATACACTGCTGGTAGGAATACACAATGGTACAGCCACTTTGGAAAACAATCTAACAGATCATCAACAGTCTAAACAGAGAGTTGACATTTGACCTAGCAATTCCATTCTCAGGTATACACCGAAGGAATTGAAAACATATGTCCACATAAAAAATTTGTATATGAATATTCAAAGCAGCATTGATCATAATAGCCAAAAAGTGGAAACAATTCGTATGTCCATCACCTGTTGAATGGATCAAGAAAATGTGGTATGGGCTCCCCTGATGGTGCAGTGGTTAAGAATCTGCCTGCCAATGCAGAGGACACAGGTTCAATTCCTGGTCCGGGAAGATCCCACATGTCGCGGAACAACTAAGCCCGTGTGCCACAACTACTAAGCCTGCACTCTAGAGCCGTGAGCCACAACTACTGAAGCCCACACACCTACAGCCCGTGCTCCGCAACAAGAGAAGCCACTGCAATGAGAAGACTGCACACCACAAGGAGGAGTGGCCCCCGCTCATCGCAACTAGAGAAAGCCCGCACGCAGCAACAAAGACCTGCCAGTGCAGCCAGAAATAAATTAATTAATTAAAAAAAAAGATACACAGAAAATAATGATCATATTGTATAGAATTATACTATTCTTTTCACTCAAATCTTATTTGTTCAATCTCTTAATTAATTATAACCACCTCCCTAGAGAAGGCCCCAAAGGTGATATACTTCTATCCTAGAATCTTATTAATTTGCATTGCAAATTGCTATGGAAAAAATTATTTTTGTTTTCTCTTATTGGACATAAAGATGTTTATCACACCACAAAAGTAAGTTTTCTATGTAATCATTTTGATGAAAAAAAAAAAAATAGCTGCTATCCACCTAAGGCAGCAACCATATGAGTAGTTCAGCTGACTGAAAGCTTATTTGCCTAAAGGTTTTAAGTCATGTTTATGCTGCCTCAAAAATTACAGATTTGACGTCAAAATTTTCTGGGAAGATTTTTTGGTGGGTCAGAGGATTATTTAATAAGAATGAAATATATAATGCCTACTGAAACTTAAAGAATAAAAAACTAGACATTTTTTAATAAAAAATGAAAACAAAGTTACTGGGTTCATCCACCTCCAAACCACCCAACCTCCTGCCCAGAGTATCTCACTCTCTCTGGATCCTTGGTACTCAAGTGTGGCCCACAGACCAGCAGCACGGGCATTACCCAGGAGCTCCTTAGACGGGCCAAATCTCAGACCTCATCAGGATCACAGGATCCCTGGAGATGTTTCTGCCCCTTATTTGGAAGTGCTGCTTGAGGGAGTACATGCCTCTGCCACTCTTTGCACGCTCCCTCCCAATCCATCAAATCCCACTTTCCAGCTCTTTCCACCACAGTCATTCACAATCCCACCAACCAGAGTTATTTCCTAATCCTAAATTTCACCACCTAAAGCACCCCCCAGCCTTCCTTCACTTCCCACCTTTCTTCCTCTTGCTTTCTTCCTTTCCACGTTTATTATCTGTCTCCCTCCACTGAAGAGTAAGTGCATGGAAGCAAGCACTGAGTTTGTCTTGAACCTTGCTTTATCACCTTCCAGAGTACGGCCTGGGTCATAGTACGTGCTCAATAGATATGGGATGAATGAATGAATGACTCTTTTCAAAAGGTGATCTGTTTGCAAGCCATATCAGTGGTGAAAACCATACATGTCCATCTGCTTAACCAATATGTCATTTCCTGCAATCTCCTGATCAATACTGATGACTTATTTATATACACCTACATTTCATGGATAACATTTTAACAGGCAAAAATGTCCACGTGAAATCTGTTTCCAGAGTCTTCTGTAAAAATATCGAAGGAGGTATCTAAATATGAGTGTGAGCATTAAGCAATGAATTAATTTCTTCAAGTCACAAAGAAAAAGTTTCTTTATTTCCACAGCACAGTGCTAGCAAAGTAAGCAAGTTCAAAGGCAACATACTTTAAATTTCTAATAAAATTGTTTGTTACCTTAGTAAGTGTTGATGGTGATGCTGAAAGTTTGCTCTTTGGCTTCCTCATGTGCAAAAATAATAGGGCTATTTCGAGGTAGGAGTCTCTTATCAACCTAAAATGATACAGCATTGTACTTATTAGATAGCTCACCATTCATAATCATTTTGCATCTTGTGTCAACAATTTCTGAGAGAATAAAAGGCAAAAATAGGCAAAACCAGCATCTGTTCCAAACTCATCCTCTTTTCAGAGCACTTGTGGCTTAGACACGGGCATCTTTCTTCCTACTGAAATTGAAAGCTCTTGAAGAGAGCTGAGCATTCTACCTTGTCCTGTGCTGGCAATACTCCATGCTATGACCACAATGCAGCTGAGCATCAAGACCATTCTGGAATATTCCAGCACACAAGGCACTAAAGAAGTGACAGTCAAGACTGGAGGAACCTGCCTGGAAAACCAGACCTCTCTCTCTACTCTCCTACACTAATTATAGTAAGTTCGAAAGAGACACATAGAGTTATGCTGAAAGCTGTGATTCGGTATGGGTTAGGTCTGTGTATTCACTATCAAACCTGTCAGGTGGGACCATTTAAATCAGCGCAGTTGTAATAATGCTGGCTTATTCTCCATCTTAAGGTGACTTTTATACAGAATTGAGCTGGCCAGCCTTGGTACTGCTGAACCAGAGTAAATATTCACATAAATCCCTTCTAGATACAATTTCACATCTAGTGGAGGCTCCTGTAACCTGGGACTGACAGGAGATCAATCTGTGTACAGACTAGAAGCGATTTACAGTCCAGTACATCACCATGCTAACCGCCATCATCAACCATCACTGTAAATGAGGCCTTGGAGCAGAGCCAAGAGCATCAAGCTTGAAAAGGAAGTCAGTGAACCTGTTGCACAATGGACCCCAGTGAACTAGCCCTGCCGCGGGAAAAGGGTGCCCCAGTCGCCCCAGCCTTAAATAGTCAATGTACTACCAGAACACGAGTCTCAAACCCAAACGCACATTGTCATGATAATGGAAAGGTCTTTTTTTTTTTTTTTTTTTTACCCTGAGTTTTGATCATGTCTCAAGCTTAGCTGTATAGCTTCAAATAGACTCTCAAGTTGCAAAGTTGGAGATTTCTCTTCCACCAATATTTGACATTCTATTTTGCCTGAAAGAAGAAAAGGATATACAAAGATGGTTTTTCCTTTTTCTATCATTTAGAACTTCAGAATATTTTATGCAGGAAATTTGGAAAACTGAATGTGCTGTCCTTTTTGTCTGCCCGTCTCCTGTTTCTTGCTAGAAGGTAAGCCAATGGGGAAGGAGTTGTTGCTTCCTTCCCCAGGAAGGCTCCCCCTGCCTCCTTTCACTTTCCAGACACAACTGTTCTTATCATCTTACTTTCCTCTCCATTTCCTTACTTTGTGCTCCCACTTCCTCCTGTAGCACATTCCCTTTATCTAAATCCATTTTCTTCTTTCTTCTATCATTGCAGGTATCGTAGAAAATACCTTTGCTAAGAACAAACCCTAGAAAGTCAGCAAACGCTTGAAAACCAGCACGGATGATGCAAACACTCTCGTTTGCACACAGCTCCCACCCCTCATGGTGAGCCACAGCCTTCAAATGCAGGCGCTGGAATGGTACTTCTGTAGCAAGAAGGGCAGGAAAGGCAAATCTTACAATCACTATAAAAAGGATTCACAGTTTCCATGCAGCATATGCACAGGGCACAGAGCCACCTGGTGTTAAGTTCACGTCTGGACTTACAGATAGTTATTTACCCAGACTACACCTCATCTGCCAACTGGGATTGGTCATGCCTACCTTGTAGTGCTGTTGTAAGAACTGGCAATATGAGATGTAAAACACCAACTACAGTGCTTAGTATCTAGTAGATGCTCAATAAGTGATACCAATTGTCATCATCATTTTTCTCATGGCTAAAATAAAATTATATGAATGTATTATGCAAATGTGTGTTGTATATAAGTTATAAATATAGATTGCCATAGCTATTTAATTTAAATGGGTATGTATCTTTTATAGAAATTAGCTAAAATGCTTAGCTAAGTAATGAAATAAAAAAAATATCTTCCAAGCATTCTTTAAGAAACATTATTCATAGCTAACTGGCTGATGCTGAGATTTTTGAGTCAAACATGAAACTCTGTGTAAGGAAGGTCAATTGTAATTATAAAAGAAACGAAAATGGAGTACTTTTTTCCTTTCTAGATATAAACTTAAAATACGCAGTGTTCTCTTTATCCAAAACTGAGTTTGGCAGAGATACCAAGGTGTTTGTCATCACCAAGCCCTTTGTAAAATCAGTATTTTGTATAATCAGTGACCAGAGTTTTAAGAAGCCTTTTGTTCATGGGAAAAAAATAATCCTCAAACTTTATCATAGTTCTGACCCTAAATACATCTTACCTTTCTGAAAAAAGATTTCAGCTTCCACCTCTTGTTCTTCTGTTCCTGATATCTTGGCGAGCTTCAAAGCTATTTCAAAAAGATGAAGGGCAGGTAACCACTTTGAGGGATCCTTCTTTTTACTGGTATAATATACTTGCTTGGCCACTGTATGTCCTAAAAGAAAGACAGTTGTATGAAGAGGGAACAATAGATATACAGTATTCATAACAAACCTCCCAGGTACCAGACTTCTCTCACAGTAGGTACAACTGAAGAACTCTGGGAGGGCGTTCCCTGGTGACCTAGTGGTTAGGATTCTGGGCTTTCACTGCAATGGCCAGGGTTCAATCCCGGTCAGGGAACTGAGATCCCACAAGCCCTGAGGCATGGTCAAAAAAAAAAAGAACTCTGGGGGTCTTTAGTTCTTAGCATTGAAGAAATGCTTTAAAGAAACACAATACCCAAATATATCAATGAACTATAAACAATAGACCTTTGAAACTCTGTCTTTGATAAATTTCAACATTTTCTCATTTTTAAAATGAAGGATAGTACACCTGAAACTAACACAACATTGTAAATCAACTATACTCCAATAAAAATTTTTTAAAGATAAATAAAAATAAAATGAAGCCTCTTTCAGTTCTAAAATTTCAAGCCTCTCAAGCCTCTTTCAGTTCTAAAATTTCATAATGCTCTACATAACAACTTTTATGTTCCTAAGATGAGGTTGTTAGTAGGGAAACAACTGGAAGTTTTATGTTGTTACCAATAAAATTTGCATATATTAATAGGCGGTAATTTCTATTCAGCTCTATAGAGGTTGCTCGCATTGCATATTTTGTCATCCCAACTAGTTGGCAAACCCATTATGGACAAAGGCCACATGTTATACTTCTTATGCGGTCCCATCACTACTTAACATAATGAAGGATTGTTGCATTGTTGAAGAGGCATTAGATTTAATTTCTAATCACCTCAAAGACAGACAGACATTTATTTGACAAATATTTTCTGAGTGCTTAGGCACCGGATAAAAAACGAGAAAATTGAAAAATAAGAGCTAAGTTTCATTAAGTACTTCCTACATGCCAGATACCATCCCAAGTACTTAAGCATTATCTCATGCAGTCCTCCCAACTCTGAGTAGATACCATTATTATGCTCATGTTACAGAGGAAAAAGCAGTGGCACGGTGAAGTTTAAGTAACTTGCCCAAAGTCACGTGACTAGTAAGTAGCAGGGCTGTGATCTAAACCTAGGCAGTCCAGCTCCAGGGCCCATACCCTAAACCATGACACTGCAGTAACCCCTTAAGAGAGAGACCGTGGAGCTTAGTGTCCAACAAGGAATGAGAACGGCCAGACAGGCAATCAAAACATGGTGTGGTTGACTGTGTGACAGTGAAAGCACTGGACACCGTGGTAGCAGGTTACAGAAGCCCTGGCCAGACCTGGGAAAGGTCAGGGATGTCTACTCAGAAAATACAGCTGTCAAGGCCAGCAGCTGATGATCACTTTATCTTTTGGTAAGTTTAATAAAGAAGAAAAACGCTGAGATAAAGAGTAAAAGGCAACTGGGGGGGAACTGCATTAATAGAATAGGTTAACAGGCACGGTAGAGCAGTATGAACAGAAAGGCAGTGTAGGATTGCAGAAGGATACAGCTGCTGAGTTGTAGCTGAAATGCTGGGTACAAGCCACTCATTGGTGCTACCGTGTCATCTGAGGCTTTGAACAAGTCCCTACATGCCTCTGAGCCTTGAGGCAGCAGAACTAGAAAATATCTGAGGTCCCTTCAAGTCCTGAAAATTTTAAATCCAAGATGCCATGCCCTATAAAGAGTTTTCAGGAAACCTAGGACGTTTTGTAAATATTTAGTTCAGGAATGTGCTATATTAGTGGGAAGACAGTAGAAAAAGTATCTTTCTCTCCCCCATCCCCGGCCCTTTATCCAGGGAGAAGTTACAGAGTCCTTCCTCTGGACAAGGCAGGATGGTAGCACTTTACTGAGAAAATGGAGATGAAGAAATTGAAGCCTTTCTTCCCCGGGCTTCCTAGGAGAGTAAGGAGGCCAGGCATGGAACAGTGAGAATAGCTGACACCTACAAAGCTCTTAGAACTAACTAGCTGCCCTTCTAGACATGTTACATATTCCACTCAATTCACCTCAGGGAGACTGGTACCTTTCTTATTTACATTTTACTAGAAAGGAAACTGACACGCAGAGAAGTTAAATGATTTCCTCAAGGGAACTGGACCAGAATTCTTTCTCCAGAGTCCATGCTCTTAAACCCCAACAATTACCAACTGCAATTAGATCTTAGGCCAGAAGGATATGCTAATACCATTTGTCCCATACAGTCTCACATCTCAATACATCTCCCATTCTTTTTTTTTTTTTTTTCTCTTTTCTGGGGTCATGTTTCATTTTTTAAATTAATTAATTTATTTATTTTTGGCTGTGTTGGGTCTTCGTTGCTGTGCGCCAGCTTTCTCTAGTTGCGGCAAGTGGGGGCTACCCTTCGTTGTGGTGTATGGGCTTCTCATCACAGTGGCTTCTCTTGTTGCGGAGCATGGGCTCTAGACATTCAGGCCTCAGTACTTGTGGCTCGCAGGCTCTAGAGCGCAGGCTCAGTAGTTGTGGCGCACCAGCTTAGTTGTTCCACGGCATGTGGGATCTTCCTAGACCAGGGCTCGAACCCGTGTCCCCTGCATTGGCAGGCGGATTCTTAACCACTGCGCCACCAGGGAAGCCCATCTCCCATTCTTATATGTCTTGCTTACTGTTTCAAATTATACTACAGCTGTTTATTAATACAAGACAAAAATATCAAGTCTTTTCATGTCATTGAGGCACTTATATACATGTCCAATATGTACTATATATGGACTACATGCAAGACAGTGCTATATAATATAGTACTAATGTATAATAATAGTACTTGAATCATCTTCTAGATTTTTGTTAAAATTAGAAAAAGAATTGTTACAGAAATTATTGACTTTTCTCTCTCTCCTAACTAGATAATAGGCTCTTCGAAGGCAAAGATGATGACTCCCTGTTATATTCCCACTCCCCAGCACTATTCTTGAACCTTTCTTCACTCCTATTATACAATCAGTAATCTACTTTTTCAGCTAATAAGGAAGCTCTAGGTTCAGTCATTAATGGAAAAAAATAATCTTAAATAACCATGATGCTTATTTTTTGTTTGTTTTTTAAAAATAATCTCGAAATGTCTTTTTCTGTAAGAGGCTTTCACGAAAAAAAAGAATTTTTTTAAGTGGCTCTATTCTTGCAATGAAATCTATACTATCACTCTAAAGGAAAACTGTCGAGAAAGCATCAAATCAGATGATTTTATGCTTCATAATATTGAAGTGCTCCTTTTTGCAATAAACATCAGCTCTGTGAAAAAGAAGTTGTGAAACTGACGTTGTTTTGACAGAAAAGTTGCTTTCGGTTTTTATTCTTTAAGTTGGTATTTAATATAATATAACAGAAAGCAAGCTGTTCTGCTTCAAGTGAGTCTAAAACACAGCAACAGTATTGCCACTGAGTGGTGACACATCTTCAAGATTAGTAAGGCAGGAAAGCAGAGGATACATTTAACACAATCTGTACAATTGAACACAATCTGTACTTTAAGTTCTTGTAGAAATCAAACATACTGGTAATATAACAAATTGTGGACCAAAGATACGGAAAAATAGCTCTCATGGGATCAGCGAGCTGGAAGGAATTCCAGAGGTCAGCTATGCCAGCCTAATTTCATAAATGAGGAAACTCAACAATATAGGGGTGAACTGCTTTACCTATGGTAATAAAGTTCGTATCTGATGATGGTGATGATGATGATGATGAAAATCATCTAATAATAATGATCAATGCTAGTCATGAGGGGGAGGAGCAGAAGGGGAACAAGGGAAAAAATTGTGGGCAGGTGATGGTTTGAGCACACTTCTGTTGCCCTCCCTTCCCCACTCTAGGCCAATCACCTGCCTCTCCTGAGCTGAGCAGCTGCTGGTACAGGAGGCAAATGGGTCCCAGGAGGTGAGGGGTAATGTTTCAAAATGTGGGTTTTGTTATTATTCAGGTATGACAAGGTCAACAGGTCAAGAGATGACCACCATCGATTTGCTCACAGTTCTCAAGAGGAGGGAGGGCACACCACGCCACACAGGGCCACACAAGGAAGCACCAGGGTCAGTCAGGAGGTAGAAGGAGAAAGGAGAAAATGTGGGCACGAGCCTTTATTGTGTTTTTTGTGGGAAAGAGTGGGTGGGTAGGGTAAGCAGACTAAGGTTTAGGATTGGCTAGTCTGTATAATTTCAGTGGGCTCTGCTAGTAGTCTATACCTGTCCCTGGGGTGACTGGGGCAGAAAAATAGTGGCCCTGAGGGTAAGAGCCCAGCAAAGAACAATAAAAGAGCTCAATAAAAGTTCAGGGTGTAAGCTCTGGAATGGCGAGTTTGCATATGAAAGACATCCTCACAGGAGTGTGGTTTGCTAACCTCTAGGAATTGGCTAACTCTGGGAGGGGAAGTCCCTCCCTGGTCAGCAAGACTCCTGATGTCAAAGCATCAGAAATACTTTTTTTTAAAAAGGCATGATGAATATAGGTTAGAACAGAGAGAGAGCTGTTACAAGATTTTCTATCCTCTGTGATAGACAAGAGCCTTGGAGTTAGAGGTAGGCAGCTTTGGGTCAAAGATGAGAGACAGTGTCCTAGAGAGAGCTTGAAGCAATGTCTGTGAGCTCCTGAAAAGGGCAGCAACACTGGCTGGCTCCTCCTCCTTGGTTTCCAAGGAGCTGTAAGCCTCTGGCTTACTGGTCTACCTGCTCCAATCAGATCCCCTCTTGGCTGGCTCCCGTCTATCCTCTACTCTGTTCTTCAGCCAGCAGCCAGGGTAATCTTTGGAAACATAAACTGTCCCCTGCTCACCCTCTCCCATTAGGCTGTCCCTAGCCCTCTCTGCTCTGTCTATACTGGTCTCCTGGCAGTTCTGGAACATGTCAAGCTTGTCCTGACCTCAGAGCCTACAACTCACTGCTCTCTCTGCCTCTACTGTGCATGACTTCACTAAGCATATGCTTAACATATGTCCAGGGTTAAATACTACTTCCCCAGAGAGGCCTTCCCCAATTATTCTACTTAAACAGGCATCCCTCCCTTTGCTGTTCTTTATCAGCAGATCTTATCCACATAATTTACAACACTAAGTACAATTTATACTTACATACATATACATAATTCATCATCAGACATAAGCTTTCTATATCCTTGCTGATTTCCTGTCTAGTTGTTATCAAATACACATCTTATTTTATACAATATTTACTGGATTAAATTTTATAAATATTATAATAATAAATTAAAAATTAAATGTTTATTGTTATAAATATTATAACAATGTATAAATATTGAATATTAAAATATTTTGTACATTTATAAAATGATAGAATATGCATTCCTATATATGATTTGTTTAGTTGTGTATTTCTGTCTCCCAGGCTAAGAGAAGGAACCACATCTGGTTTTTTTTTTGTTGTTTTTTTTTTTTTTTTTTTTTTTTTTTGTTGGGACCCTGCCGCTCCACGGCATGTGGGATCTTCCCGGACCGGGGCACGAACCCGTGTCCCCTGCATCGGCAGGTGGACTCTCAACCACTGCGCCACCAGGGAAGCCCACCACATCTGTTTTAATCTCCAATAGCTTCCCAGGACCTCACAGGGAGGCTGGCACATGGTAAGTGATCAAAAGCTATTTGTTAAATAAATGGAACCTGGCTATTCATAAATACTGCCCCAGATAAATGCACTCACGTGACAGCCTCGCTGAAAATGACTTAAACTTTTTCATCAGTGACTTGAATGTAATATATGTTTAAGTGTTCTTACCAATTCTCATTTTTGTTTTGGCCAATAACATGACATGAGGAAGATAGATATTTTTCAAAGGCAGTAATGGACTTGCATAGTCAGTGTTTGATATAGGAAATTCAATTGTTTCTCCAAAAGTTAGCATCTGTAAAAGAAGCACTGGAATGAGTAATTAGCTCATGTGGTACGCTGTAAGAAAAGACAGAAAAGTAAGTTTCTAAGTCTTGTGGACACAAAAGCACTCTCACCTGTTCAATAAGAATGTTGTGAGACTGAGTCAACAAATAGAATTTTTCTGCTTTCGAAGAGGGAGTTTCCTTGAATTTCTCGGCTTTTGTTAAGTCATCCAGTAAAAGCATGCTTCTCACCAGTGTTAAATGAGATCGAGGAGAAATAAACTCACGTCCTTCAAGCAACTGTATTACATCCTATTAAAATAAAATTATTCCGTTTGATAGTACCATTCACAATTCACTGAAACAGGGGCCAGATGTATTGACTGTTATGCATTCAGTACCTAATGGAAATTTAAATTCTCTCCTTTTATTCTAACTGGAATCCTCTGGTAAATATCAATGTGAATTAGGTTTCCTTCTTACCTGAAGGTTTTTTATGATGTCTGCTTTTAAGTGCTTTTCTTTTAGGCCAATGATTACAGCTTGCATCAAGAATTCAGCCTGTAGCTCCCTGTCGCCTGCACTTTTTGCTTCCACACACACTTCATTGATGAGGCTCACACAATCTGTTATATCGTTTTCTAAAATAAACAAATGCAGGTACTTAAAATGCACTGAGAAAGTAAGAAATTATATGTGCAGGATATTCTCGGTGTTTATCACAGGAATATTGTATAATACAGAAGAAGAGGAAGATGTAGAGACGGAAAACAAGACTGCACGAAACATTGAAAAGAAATGTGCTGTAATTTACGAGAAGTACTTTAGGGTATTCAAATGCTGCAAAAGTAATAATGATATTCCATGAAATAATTTAATTTGGGAGATGGGTAGAGATGGGTGAATAGATAGGTTTACATATAGATAACTATTAATCACTGCAAGAACTCATATTTATATGTGCCAGGCGATAATCTAAGAACTTTAGAAATTTAACCCATTTAATTCTGGAAATAATCCTATGAAGTAGGTACCACATTTCCATTTTCCAGAGGAGGAAACTAAGGCCTAGGGGGGTTAAGAAATTTGACCAAGATTACACAGCAAGGAAGTGGTGGATAGGGTATTTGAACTCAAGTGGGGGGTGGCTCCAGAATCTGCACTCTGGACCCCTGAACTATGCTGCCTTCCTAGACGACAGGAAGGCGTGTGCATTAGCATTCTGAAATCTCCTTGCCTGCTTTGCATACAGTAATATATATGCCATTTGCAGTGATACAAGGGACTGCTGAAAATGATTATTCTCATTTAATAACTTGAATTTTTTATTCTGGAAACAGATAAAGCTAAGAAGTTATAAAATGTTAATGGTATGATAAAATACATCCCAAGAAAACCTCTGTTACCTAAATAAAATTAAATTTTATGAAAAGTTTGATTAAGGAGATGGAAATAGGATATTTGTACCTTTCACGATTCCAATGCCACGAATCTGGGCAACAAACGCAGTCACCAATGCTAAGCGGCACCTCAACCACAGATGAATGTTGAAATATTCTCGAGAATTTAGGGAAATGGGAT
The DNA here is from genome assembly GCF_003031525.2 of Neophocaena asiaeorientalis asiaeorientalis. Classification (NCBI taxonomy): domain Eukaryota; kingdom Metazoa; phylum Chordata; class Mammalia; order Artiodactyla; family Phocoenidae; genus Neophocaena; species Neophocaena asiaeorientalis. The sequence goes on from NW_020174057.1 coordinate 976,516, forward strand.
CTAAAAACTCATTATCATCTGTACTTTCAGTGGCCTAAACAATATTAAAATGATGGTTATCTTTCCATTTAAAAATGTCCAAGTTCTAGCCTAATGCTAAATCTAACATAAGTTAAGGGAAGCAGCGATATAATTTAACAGTATTAAATTTTAATTTTAGAAATTATTCTTGAACATTCTATAAAACATAAAAAATATACAAGAAACAAAAATCACCCATAATCCCATGCTCCTCTATTAACACTGATCCTCATATAAGTGCTTTGCAGCATTTCTTTCTCTCTGTATACTCACTGTTGAAAACTAGCTTTGCAGTCTGAATTTTTCATTGCAAATTGTGTTATTATCAGCAGTTTCCATACCTTCAAAAATTTTGTGACCATCATTTTAAAGGCTGAAAAATAATCAGTAATACTGGCTAATGTTTACTGAGTGCTTATTATGGGCCAGGCACTGTGATACATGCTTCATACACATTAGTTCACTTAATCCTCCTGACAAGCCCAAGAGGGGTTATTATTATCTCTATTTTTCAGATGAGAGAAGCGAAGCCTAGGAAGGCTAACTATTTGCTTAAATGTCATATTTTGGCGGAGGCTGGGATTCAAGCTTGCATCTTTCTGAATTTAGAGCCCACAGTCTTAATCTACTACATTACACTGCTATGTGCTGCTCACATCCCAAACATATATATTTTATGATTTACTACCCTCATTATTACACTTTATAAAGGGAGTGGCCAATGTTCAGAGCTACTGGGAGGGAGGTGACAAAGGAACTTTTCCAGGGAGCAATCAATCTTAGACACTTCATCTAGAACAACACCCATTTGTTCTAGGAATTTCCTGCTACACATCTCTGACAGCTCATCATCTCCAACCAGTCAGCAATACCTGCTATCAAGGAGCTGTAACCTGGACTTGACAGGGGCTGGAACGTGACAGACAGGTGAGGAGCAGAGGGGGAGGGGGAGCTGTTTCTGAACCAGAGTAAGAAGTGAACAGAGACCCCGAGACAGGCTGGTGATTAGAATGGGTACACCACGTACTTGAGGAGTCTAGTGTTTAGATTAGAAATACAGAAGAAATACCCATCAACATACCTTAATCTCTGCCTACATTGCTTTTATTACTGAAAAGCCAAGTCATGCTTAATCTAAATCAGGGTTTCTCGACCTCCGCATGACTGACATTCTGGGCCAGATTATTGTTGTGAGGGAAATGTCCTGTGTGTTATAGGATGTTTAGCAACATCCCTGGCCTCTACTCAGTAGATGCCACTAGCACTCCCTCTAGTTATAACAACCAAAATGTCTCCAGGCACTGCAAATGTCCCCTGGGAAGCAAAATACCACCCCCCCCCCAAGTAACAAGCATTGCTCTAAGTAAATTTTCAGAATCAGAATCCTTTTTAGCCTTTATACTGCTTTTACTGTGGTAAGAAATGAGTCAATTAGTTTTGCTTTTTTTTTTTTTTTCCTGCGGTACGTGGGCCTCTCACTGCTGTGGCCTCTCCCGCCGCAGAGCACAGGCTCCGGATGCACAAGCCCAGGGGCCATGGCTCACGGGCCCAGCCGCTCCGCGGCATGTGGGATCCTCCCGGACCGGGGCACGAACCTGCGTCCCCTGCATCGGCAGGCAGACCCTCGACCACTGCGCCACCAGCGAAGCCCCAGTTTTGCTTTTTTGTAGTGACATTAGATAGTAGCAATTTTATTAGTAAAGCTTAAGCTTTATTTTATTTATTTTAAAATGAGCAAGGATTCTATGTGCTGAATCTTTATATTTTAATCCTAAACAACCCTGTTGTTATTAAATTACTTGGTCTAATCAAAATCCAGTGAAATTTCAAAGAACATGTGACACCAGTTGTCAAACAGACTTGAGGGCTTAAACGCAGAAGAATTTAACTATGAGAAGGAAATAGCACAAGGTACTATTAGCACAAGGTAGGAAACAGCACAGGTGGGAAATAGCACAAGATAGGAAATAGCGTAGGTGTCACACTGGTAATGCTAAAGAAGAAATAAAATCAAAAGTGAAATGAAGAGCAAGTCATGCGAAACAACTTTATTTACCAGTGACATCAGATCTAGAATACAAGAATGATACATCTGGTGGGACTTCAGTCACTATTACATCCAGTCCCATCAATTCCCAAATGAGATTACATAATTTAAAAAAATTTTAAGGAATTTGCCCAAAGTATACCAGCTAATAAATAGCATCAACGGGGCTTAAACACAGATCTTTTTACTCTAAATTCAATGTTTTTTTCTTCTTTACCCCTTTGTTTCATTCAAATAGTTATACAATTTCCTAGCATGCCAATAATTATTCCGTAAAAAGTGTTATCAGGATAAACGTTAAATTCATACATACATAATCTCCTGGAGAGATGGAATTCTCTGTGTCATCTTCTACTACCTTCTTTTTAAAAAGTTTTGAATCCTGGAGAAGTTTAAGTGTGGAAAATGCTATCGCAGCACTAAAATAGAGAATATGTTTTAAATGTTATTAGTATGACACTCGTGGCATTTGTATGTTATTTCCTAAGTCTCTTCCTCCAAAAAAACCTCCCCATACTCCCACCCATCCCCAAAACTGTTAGGTGCCCCTTCTACGTGCTCTAATAGCACCCTGGCCTTTACCATAAGGTGATACTTACAGCATTATTTAATTGCCTGTAAAACTGCTCTATGTTTGTCTCAGCTAATTTATCTTATCCTCTGCTGACACCCAGCATCTAGTAGCTTGGACTAACAGGAGCCAAAAAATATTTTTAAATAAAAATGAGTGAATGAAAGAATAAATGAATGAATGAATGTTTCCAAGATCTAAAACAAAATTTACTGACAATCTCATTAATAAAATGAGCACACATGTATTTTACATACATCAGGATGTGGTTCTCCAGTTTTCTGACATTATAAAACTGTTCTGCTTAATGCTGTGCACTTGGAAACTCTTAAGAAAAATTACTGCTCAATCAGTATCTAGCAGTGCCAGGAGGGAAAGGTACTTAATGCAGAAAATAGAAGCCAGGAGATAGTAATTCTCCTCACTTCCTGTTGTTCAGTATGTAAATTTTTCTTCACTTTAAACCATCACATCCTCCTTCCCTGTAGAATGATAAATGTATAATTGATGTCACACTTTTTCAAAATATTTTAATAATATAAGTTAACAGGTTCCTTCATTTGAAAATCTATTCCAAAACAAAATTCAAAATATAGAATAATCTGTGTACCTGACGATGCTTATTGCAGTGCTACTTCATAACACAGAAAGACTGAGTGAAAGCCAAACGGACAATGTATCCTTTATCTAATGCCCCACTAGATATCTCCACTTGAATAGTGAATAACAATCACATTTAAGAGGTGTTATGGGTTAAACTGTGTCGAGGTCCTAACCCTCAGTGCTCATCATGCATCCTTATTTGGAAATAGAGTCTTTACAGAGATAAACAAGCTAAAATAAGGTCATTTAGGGTGGACCGTAATCCAATATAACTGGTGTCCCTATAAAAGGGGGAAATTTGGACAGAGAGACAGACATGCACAGAGGGAATATGATGTGAAGACATGCAGGGAGCAGACAGCCTGTGACTGGAGTGATTCATCTACATGCCGAGGAACATCAAAGACGGCTGGCAAACATCAGAAGCTACAAGAGGCAAGGAAGGGCGCCCCCCAGAGCTGCCAAAAAGAGCAGGGTCCTGCCGACACCTTGATTTTGGACTTTCAGCCTCCAGAACCGTGAGACGATAACACTCTGTTGTTTTAAGCCACCCAGTCTTGGGTACTATGTTGTGGCAGGAAACTAGGATAGGTTAAAAGCAGAGCCTCTTGCTTCCACCTCCTCCACCAAACCTACTCCTCTCCCCTGTTTTCTATCCCAGATAGAGGGCCCAGTATCATCACCGCCTCCTCTTTGCCTCACACTCTGTGTTCAATCCATCAACAAGTTCTGTCAACTTCAACTTCAAGATCTGGATACTAGCCAGCAGCTCGTCACGTCCGCACCTCGTCCACTGCCAACGCCTCCATCCAAGCCACCGACATCTCCAGACACCCATGGGAGCTTGCTGGCCAGCCCCTGGAGTCCTGGTCTCTATGAAGAGACCACAGTGATCTCTCTTCAGGATGTGAATCAGATCACGACACTTCCGCTGTACTGTTCCAGAAGCCTCCTGCATCCCTGGATTACGGTCAATACACCACCTCCTTTGGGTCAGTTAGTGAGGTTTCTAGCCAAGAAGATGACCAGCCTCATCTGGGTCCAGGGATGCTTGCAAGAAGGTAGTTAGTCTCTGTGTGTAGGCTCCTAGAGTATGTACATATGCTCAACTCTTAATTACATTGTTAAAGCCTTTTTTGTATGTATCTACACATTGTATTGAAAGATATTTTCTCTTTTTCCCCTCAACTTTTTTTTAAAAAATGATAACTCGTATTTACTGTACTCACCACCTCTCAGGTGCTGTGTTAAATGCTTACTGTGAATTAATTCACTTAATCCGTACCACAAACCTACAAGGTATGTACTGTTATCATGCCTATTTTATAGTTAAGTTAACTGAGGCCCACAAATGTTATGTGACTTGCCTAAGGTGACTCAGCTAGCAAGAAGAGGTAGGATCAGAGCCCAGGCCACCGGCCCCTGAGCCTGCAGCACCCTTAATCATTAAGCTACAATGTGGCCTCTTTCTTTTCACAGTTCTAACAAGCTTTGGCTTTGTTTATACTGGCACAGTGTTACTCGTTGCCACATTTGTATTACCATATGGTTATTGTCGGCTGCACCTTTTACAATATAAAAGGCGTTCTTTGTCCAGTTTAATGCCTTTTGCCTTGCATTCTACTTAGCAGACTTCATGAAACGGGATTATTATAAGGATATTAAATATGGTATTTAGTCTTTCACGTGCTCAAAAATATGTATTGAGCACCTGCTATTGGCCAGGAACAAATCTAGGGGCTATGGATACAGTCCCCGGCCTCACTGAGTTGACATTCTATTGAGAGCAGGGTATTCTTAACAAAGAGGAGTGCTTGGCAAATAGACGGCTCTCAATGCATCGTAGCCATTACCATTATTAGTATATAAAGTTGGACAGGGAATATGCAGGGACTAAATTGATTTTTTTTCTAAGTTGTTAACTAGCATCAAAACCTTTCAGCCATTATTGAATTTCAGTCTCCAAAGATTTTACTGAGTCCTTAAAATGGTTTAGATACTTGTAGAATATTTTCTAAAGTATGGTTTGTGATTATCTAAACTTACTAGTTTTTTTTTTTTTTTTAAATAAAACTAAACAAGGAAGCAAGAAAACAGCAACAAAAAACACAATGCTGATGGGGTGTGTGTCCAGGTACGGAATCTCTTTTCCCCCACACCTTTCCTCCCTGAAGGATACATACATGTTTCTAAGGCACCTTGTTTACTGAGTAGCTTCAGAGGTTAGCACAGGATGACAACTAGAGGGCCCTGAAAGGAGAAAACGATGCCCATCCCACTCTTCTGACCTGAAGCCCAAATTCTGATTTCAAGGGAAATGAGGTATGAGGTTTGGAATCTTGCTAACCCCAAAACTTAATGACTAAAATATAAACATACTGTATGTCCTAATCCAGCTGGTACTGCTTAGTTGCACAATGGAAAACTTCTACTTCCTCCTCTGCACTAGGAAGACAGGAAGTGTAAGGAGGATTACCCACTACAAACAGTCAAAATCCCAGCAGGAGGATGTTTCACTCTTACACAAAATAAAAAGGCTCAAATGTTATTCTATTTAGACAATAAATCAAATAGAAAGGAGAATTGGAAGGAACACTTCAAAAAAAAAAAAAAAAAAAAAGACAGGATTCTGAAATAGAGAGGCAGCCCTGAAAGAAGCAGAAATACAGTTTGAATAACTCTGATCCCATTTATTTCTTATTAACATTCATGACAAAAATGGTCAGTTTGTTCTCATAAAATCTATGTGGCTCACTCTACCTGTCACCCTAGGGAATGTGCCTTTCAATTTCCTTGACACATAATTTTATTAGAAGTATCATGAAATGTCAAGCTAACCAGCATCTGGGAAAGGGACTGTCCAACACTCTCAGCAGCGCCCAGACAGAGGCGCATGGAGGGTAAAGTTCACCTACTAAAACTCATTCATCCTGACAGTAGGCTTCCCCAAGTGACAGCTCTGCTGCAAAAAGCCAGCAACATCAAAGTTTCTGCAGGTTTTTTCCTAAGGGCCAAGCCCATGGATTTAAAATCGGGGCAATTCTGGTATACTTGCACATTATTTGCATACATCTATCTGGTCTTCAAATTAAAGTTCTATTACAACACTCCTTTCTGTGCCATTTTGTAATGTGTAGTTTCTCGTTTCCTTCTTTCTCCCTAAAAAAAAAATCACTCATATCCTCCACACTAAAAGGGTATAAGACACGTAGAGAGCTAGGGAAAGAATGAAGCTAAGTGACAAGAAATACTTTCTAGGGCTGCTACTGCTCTCTGGGACACAGTTTGGAGAAAGGAGTTCTATGTGCCTCCATAGGAAATCATATAGCCATATAGTCATTTATATATATATATATATAATATATATATATATATATATACACACACACACACACATATATATTCAATACATATAATTATATATAGAATATATAGTTAGATATATAAACATTTTCTAAATATACATTTATATATTATATATTCAAGTCATTTATTTCTATAGGAAACAGTATAGTAAAAGTTCCTTCTGTCTTCAAACTTCAGTGGGGAAAACAGTGTATTATTATACTAAGCCTATTTTAACCATCAATCAACTACCATTGTCTTCTTTTTTTTTTTACCATTGTATTCTTAAAGATAGCTACAAATGTGACAATACTCTAAACGAGTGGGTCTCAAGTGTTTTTACTCTCAGCACACATTTACATCGTTAAAAATTATTAAGAAACCCCAAAGAGCTCTATCAATATTTACCATATTGGAAATTAAACGGAGAAATGTTTAACTTAACATTTATTAATTCATTTAAAAATAAAAATCATAAACCCATTATATTTAATATAAATAATGTATTTTTATGGAAAATATATTTTCAAAAACCAAAAAATAGTGAGAAGGATTCCATTGTTTTTGCATTTTTGCAAATCTCTTTAACATCTGGCTTAAAAAGAGAAAATCTGCTTAATAGAAGACTTTCGTATCTGCTTCTATATTCAGTCTGTTGTGACATAATGTTTTGGATGAAGCGTATGAAGAAGACTAGGTCTCACACAGATAGTTATTGAAAACGTGGGAGGAGTATTTTAAGAGCCTCTTCAAATAATTGTGAATATTCTTCCTTGACACTATACCAACATGTGACAAATGATAGTTTCTTAAAAGTGTGTTGCTATGTGGAATCCACTACCATACACTGATGAACTTTTCCTACTCTGTTACATGGAAATCCATCAGTCTGTCTTGTTAACCAGGATTTTGGAACATCATGCACTGGCCATTTGGAAAACATTAGCTCCCTGAGCTAAATAGATTCCCTTAACGTTGAAGCATTTCATGACACAGTTTTTAAAAAACGATGCTTGTTAATATCACCACCAGTCCCATCAAAAAAATTTAAGCATTAGAAAACTGTCAAGCTCATGATGGCAAATACAAATTTTCCAAAAATCCAATTTTTCTATGAAACTTTAGATTTTATCATTGACAACAAAAACTATTAGTTGTTTCCCTAGAAGTGGCATGTTCGTTTTGCTCATTTTCAGCAGAATACCTGTCAAATACCCAAGTCTGCATAATCATGGTTTGTCAGTTGTTTTTTCAAATAAAAATGTTGTTCCATGAAAAAAACAGCTTGTTCAGCTCTCAGTTCATCCACATGTGTGCTGTTCCTCAAGACAACCATCAGACTGTGATATGCAGCAGAAGTGCTTGAGGTATATTTCCCACTTAATATATTCCCACAGAATATTAAAACTACATTCGAGGGCTTCCCTGGTGGTGCAGTGGTTGGGAGTCCGCCTGCTGATGCAGGGGACACGGGTTCGTGCCCCGGTCCGGGAGGATCCCACATGCCGCGGAGCGGCTGGACCCATGAGCCATGGCCACTGAGCCTGTGCTCCGCAGTGGGAGAGGCCACAGCAGTGAGAGGCCCACATACTGAAAAAAAAAAAAAAAAAAAAAAAAAAAAAAATTCGAA